>NW_027553107.1:0-46564 GCF_045843805.1 Urocitellus parryii
GGAGAAAACGGAGTTGGAACCTAAATCAAACACGGTTTGTGCTAGCTCTTTGAAACTTGGCACAATAATGTAGTTCCAAGTTCTATCGCTATCATTTGTGTCCTATTGAAGTAGCACCAAGCAGAGACTGAGGATAATCACTTTCATTGAAAGGGATTGCCAAGCTTCCAAAAAACTACGAGTTTCCTGAAATCTCAGCAAACATTTTTTCACCCAATCTTGATTATACTTGCATGTAATGATCAGTACACCAATCCCACTTGGCTCTCCAAATTTCGTTCATCTCGGTTAAACCGTTCCTTTGCAGGAACAGTTTTCATGTTTAGGTTTCACTCTGTTTTCTCCTATATAGATACATGTAGTTGGAACTCTAAAACAAACACGGTTTGTGCTAGCACTTTGAAACTTGTTACAATAATGTAGTTCCAGGTTCTATCGCTATGGTTTGTGTCCTATTGAAGTAGCCCCAAGCAGAGACTGACGAGAATCACTTTCATTGAAAGGGGTTTCCAAGCTTCCAAAAATCTACGAGCTTCCTGAAATCTCAGCAAACCTTTTTTCACCCAATCTTGATGATACTTGCAGGTAAGTATCAGTACACCAATCCCACTTGGCTCTCCAAATTTCGTTCATCTCGGTTTAAACCCTTCCTTTGCAGGAACAGTTTTCATGTTTAGGTTTCACTCTGTTTTCTCCTATATAGATACATGTAGTTGGAACTCTAAATCAAACACGGTTTGTGCTAGCTCTTTGAAACTTGTTACAATAATGTAGTTCCAAGTTTTATCGCTATGGTTTGTGTCCTATTGAAGTAGCCCCAAGCAGAGACTGACGAGAATCACTTTCATTGAAAGGGGTTGCAAAGCTTCCAAGAAACTACGAGTTTCCTGAAATCTCAGCAAATATTTTTTCACCCAATCTTGATGATACTTGCATGTAATGATCAGTACACCAATTCCACTTGGCTCTCCAAATTTCGTTCATCTCGGTTAAACCGTTCCTTTGCAGGAACAGTTTTCATGTTTAGGTTTCACTCTGTTTTCTCCTATATAGATACATGTAGTTGGAACTCTAAATCAAACACGGTTTGTGCTAGCTCTTTGAAACTTGGCACAATAATGTAGTTCCACGTTCAATCGCTATGGTTTGTGTCCTATTGAAGTAGCCCCAAGCAGAGACTGACGAGAATCACTTTCATTGAAAGGGGTTGCCAAGCTTCCAAAAAACTACGAGTTTCCTGAAATCTCAGGAAACCTTTTTTCAACCAATCTTGATGATACTTGCAGGTAATGATCAGTACACCAATCCCACTTGGCTCACCAAATTTCGTTCTTCTCGGTTAAACCGTTTCTTTGCAGGAAACGTTTTCATGTTTAGGTTTCACTCTGTTTTCTCCTATATGGATACATGTAGTTGGAACTCTAAATCAAACACGGTTTGTGCTAGCTCTTTGAAACTTGGCACAATAATGTAGTTCCAAGTTCTATCGCTATCATTTGTGTCCTATTGAAGTAGCACCAAGCAGAGACTGAGGAGAATCACTTTCATTGAAAGGGGTTGCCAAGCTTCCAAAAAACTACGAGTTTCCTGAAATCTCAGCAAACATTTTTTTTACCCAATCTTGATGATACTTGCAGGTAATGATCAGTACACCAATCCCACTTGGCACACCAAATTTCGTTCTTCTCGGTTAAACCGTTCCTTTGCAGGAACCGTTTTCATGTTTAGGTTTCACTCTGTTTTCACCTATATGGATACATGTAGTTGGAACTCTAAATCAAACACGGATTGTGCTAGCTCTTTGAAACATGGCACAATAATGTAGTTCGAAGTTCTATCAATATGGTTTGTGTCCTATTGCAGAATTCCCAAGCAGAGACTGACGAGAATCACTTTCATTGAAAGGGGTTGCCGAGCTTCCAAAAAACTACGAGTTTCCTGAAATCTCAGCAAATATTTTTTCACCCAATATTGATGATACTTGCATGTAATGATCAGTACACCAATCCCACTTGGCTCACCAAATTTCGTTCTTCTCGGTTAAACCATTCCTTTGCAGGAACCGTTTTCATGTTTAGGTTTCACTCTCTTTTCTCCTATATGGATACATGTAGTTGGAACTCTAAATCAAAAACGGTTTGTGCTAGCTCTTGGAAACTTGGCACAATAATGTAGTTCCAAGTTCTATCGCTATGGTTTGTGTCCTATTGAAGTAGCCCCAAGCAGAGACTGACGAGAATCACTTTCATTGAAAGGGGTTGCCTAGCTTCCAAAATCTACGAGTTCCCTGAAATCTCAGCAAACATTTTTTCACCCAATCTTGATGATACTTGCAGGTAATGATCAGTACACCAATCCCACTTGGCTCACCAAATTTCGTTCTTCTCGGTTAAACCGTTCCTTTGCAGGAACCGTTTTCATGTTTAGGTTTCACTCGGTTTTCTCCTATACGGAAACATGTAGTTGGAACTCTAAATCAAACACGGTTTGTGCTAGCTCTTTGAAACTTGGCACAATAATGTAGTTCGACGTTCTATCAATATGGTTTGTGTCCTATTGAAGAAGTCCCAAGCAGAGACTGACGAGAATCACTTTCACTGAAAGGGGTTGCCAAGCTTCCAAAAAACTACGAGTTTCCTGAAATCTCAACAAACATTTTTTCACCCAATCTTGATGATACCTGCAGGTAATGATCAGTACACCAATCCCACTTGGCTAACCAAATTTCGTTCGTCTCGGTTAAACCGTTCCTTTGCAGGAACCGTTTTCATGTTTAGGTTTCACTCTGTTTTCTCCTATATAGATACATGTAGTTGGAACTCTAAATCAAACACGGTTTGTGCTAGCTCTTTGAAACTTGGCACAAGAATGTAGTTCCAAGTTCTATCGCTATGGTTTGTGTCCTATTGAAGTAGCCCCAAGCAGAGACTGACGAGAATCACTTTCATTGAAAGGGGTTGCAAAGCTTCCAAGAAACTACGAGTTTCCTGAAATCTCAGCAAACCTTTTCTCACCCAATCTTGATTATACTTGCATGTAATGATCAGTACACCAATCCCACTTGGCTCTCCAAATTTCGTTCATCTCGGTTAAACCGTTCCTTTGCAGGAACAGTTTTCATGTTTAGGTTTCACTCTGTTTTCTCCTAAGTAGATACATGTAGTTGGAACTCTAAATCAAACACGGTTTGTGCTAGCTCTTTGAAACTTGGCACAATAATGTAGTTCCACGTTCAATCGCTATGGTTTGTGTCCTATTGAAGTAGCCCCAAGCAGAGACTGATGAGAATCACTTTCATTGAAAGGGGTTGCCAAGCTTCCAAAAAACTACGAGTTTCCTGAAATCTCAGCAAACCTTTTTTCACCCAATCTTGATGATACTTGCATGTAATGATCAGTACACCAATGCCACTTGGCTCACCAAATTTCGTTCTTCTCGGTTAAACCGTTCCTTTGCAGGAACCGTTTTCATGTTTAGGTTTCACTCTGTTTTCTCCTATATGGATACATGTAGTTGGAACTCTAAATCAAAAACGGTTTGTGCTAGCTCTTGGAAACTTGGCACAATAATGTAGTTCCAAGTTCTCTCGCTATGGTTTGTGTCCTATTGAAGTAGCCCCAAGCAGAGACTGACGAGAATCACTTTCATTGAAAGGGGTTGCCTAGCTTCCAAAAAACTACGAGTTTCCTGAAATCTCAGCAAACATTTTTTCACCCAATCTTGATGATACATGCAGGTAATGATCAGTACACCAATCCCACTTGGCTCACCAAATTTCGTTCTTCTCGGTTAAACCGTTCCTTTGCAGGAACCGTTTTCATGTTTAGGTTTCACTCTGTTTTCTCCTATATGGATACATGTAGTTGGAACTCTAAATCAAACACGGTTTGTGCTAGCTCTTTGAAACTTGGAACAATAATGTAGTTCGAAGTTCTGTCAATATGGTTTGTGTCCTATTGAAGAAGTCCCATGCAGAGACTGATGAGAATCACTTTCATTGAAAGGGGTTGCCAAGCTTCCAAAAAACTACGAGTTTCCTGAAATCTCAGCAAACATTTTTTCACCCAATCTTGATGATACCTGCAGGTAATGATCAGTACACCAATCCCAATTGGCTCACCAAATTTCGTTCGTCTTGGTTAAACCGTTCCTTTGCAGGAACCGTTTTGATGTTTAGGTTTCACTCTGTTTTCTCCTATATAGATACATGTAGTTGGAACTCTAAATCAAACACGGTTTGTGCTAGCTCTTTGAAACTTGTTACAATAATGTAGTTCCAAGTTCTATCGCTATGGTTTGTGTCCTATTGAAGTAGCCCCAAGCAGAGACTGACGAGAATCACTTTCATTGAAAGGGGTTGCAAAGCTTCCAAGAAACTACGAGTTTCCTGAAATCTCAGCAAATATTTTTTCACCCAATCTTGATGATACTTGCATGTAATGATCAGTACACCAATTCCACTTGGCTCTCCAAATTTCGTTCATCTCGGTTAAACCGTTCCTTTGCAGGAACAGTTTTCATGTTTAGGTTTCACTCTGTTTTCTCCTATATAGATACATGTAGTTGGAACTCTAAATCAAACACGGTTTGTGCTAGCTCTTTGAAACTTGGCACAATAATGTAGTTCCACGTTCAATCGCTATGGTTTGTGTCCTATTGAAGTAGCCCCAAGCAGAGACTGACGAGAATCACTTTCATTGAAAGGGGTTGCCAAGCTTCCAAAAAAACTACGAGTTTCCTGAAATCTCAGGAAACCTTTTTTCAACCAATCTTGATGATACTTGCAGGTAATGATCAGTACACCAATCCCACTTGGCTCACCAAATTTCGTTCTTCTCGGTTAAACCGTTTCTTTGCAGGAAACGTTTTCATGTTTAGGTTTCACTCTGTTTTCTCCTATATGGATACATGTAGTTGGAACTCTAAATCAAACACGGTTTGTGCTAGCTCTTTGAAACTTGGCACAATAATGTAGTTCCAAGTTCTATCGCTATCATTTGTGTCCTATTGAAGTAGCACCAAGCAGAGACTGAGGAGAATCACTTTCATTGAAAGGGGTTGCCAAGCTTCCAAAAAACTACGAGTTTCCTGAAATCTCAGCAAACATTTTTTTTACCCAATCTTGATGATACTTGCAGGTAATGATCAGTACACCAATCCCACTTGGCACACCAAATTTCGTTCTTCTCGGTTAAACCGTTCCTTTGCAGGAACCGTTTTCATGTTTAGGTTTCACTCTGTTTTCACCTATATGGATACATGTAGTTGGAACTCTAAATCAAACACGGATTGTGCTAGCTCTTTGAAACATGGCACAATAATGTAGTTCGAAGTTCTATCAATATGGTTTGTGTCCTATTGAAGAATTCCCAAGCAGAGACTGACGAGAATCACTTTCATTGAAAGGGGTTGCCGAGCTTCCAAAAAACTACGAGTTTCCTGAAATCTCAGCAAATATTTTTTCACCCAATATTGATGATACTTGCATGTAATGATCAGTACACCAATCCCACTTGGCTCACCAAATTTCGTTCTTCTCGGTTAAACCATTCCTTTGCAGGAACCGTTTTCATGTTTAGGTTTCACTCTCTTTTCTCCTATATGGATACATGTAGTTGGAACTCTAAATCAAAAACGGTTTGTGCTAGCTCTTGGAAACTTGGCACAATAATGTAGTTCCAAGTTCTATCGCTATGGTTTGTGTCCTATTGAAGTAGCCCCAAGCAGAGACTGACGAGAATCACTTTCATTGAAAGGGGTTGCCTAGCTTCCAAAATCTACGAGTTCCCTGAAATCTCAGCAAACATTTTTTCACCCAATCTTGATGATACTTGCAGGTAATGATCAGTACACCAATCCCACTTGGCTCACCAAATTTCGTTCTTCTCGGTTAAACCGTTCCTTTGCAGGAACCGTTTTCATGTTTAGGTTTCACTCGGTTTTCTCCTATACGGAAACATGTAGTTGGAACTCTAAATCAAACACGGTTTGTGCTAGCTCTTTGAAACTTGGCACAATAATGTAGTTCGACGTTCTATCAATATGGTTTGTGTCCTATTGAAGAAGTCCCAAGCAGAGACTGACGAGAATCACTTTCATTGAAAGGGGTTGCCAAGCTTCCAAAAAACTACGAGTTTCCTGAAATCTCAACAAACATTTTTTCACCCAATCTTGATGATACCTGCAGGTAATGATCAGTACACCAATCCCACTTGGCTAACCAAATTTCGTTCGTCTCGGTTAAACCGTTCCTTTGCAGGAACCGTTTTCATGTTTAGGTTTCACTCTGTTTTCTCCTATATAGATACATGTAGTTGGAACTCTAAATCAAACACGGTTTGTGCTAGCTCTTTGAAACTTGGCACAAGAATGTAGTTCCAAGTTCTATCGCTATGGTTTGTGTCCTATTGAAGTAGCCCCAAGCAGAGACTGACGAGAATCACTTTCATTGAAAGGGGTTGCAAAGCTTCCAAGAAACTACGAGTTTCCTGAAATCTCAGCAAACCTTTTCTCACCCAATCTTGATTATACTTGCATGTAATGATCAGTACACCAATCCCACTTGGCTCTCCAAATTTCGTTCATCTCGGTTAAACCGTTCCTTTGCAGGAACAGTTTTCATGTTTAGGTTTCACTCTGTTTTCTCCTAAGTAGATACATGTAGTTGGAACTCTAAATCAAACACGGTTTGTGCTAGCTCTTTGAAACTTGGCACAATAATGTAGTTCCACGTTCAATCGCTATGGTTTGTGTCCTATTGAAGTAGCCCCAAGCAGAGACTGATGAGAATCACTTTCATTGAAAGGGGTTGCCAAGCTTCCAAAAAACTACGAGTTTCCTGAAATCTCAGCAAACCTTTTTTCACCCAATCTTGATGATACTTGCATGTAATGATCAGTACACCAATGCCACTTGGCTCACCAAATTTCGTTCTTCTCGGTTAAACCGTTCCTTTGCAGGAACCGTTTTCATGTTTAGGTTTCACTCTGTTTTCTCCTATATGGATACATGTAGTTGGAACTCTAAATCAAAAACGGTTTGTGCTAGCTCTTGGAAACTTGGCACAATAATGTAGTTCCAAGTTCTCTCGCTATGGTTTGTGTCCTATTGAAGTAGCCCCAAGCAGAGACTGACGAGAATCACTTTCATTGAAAGGGGTTGCCTAGCTTCCAAAAAACTACGAGTTTCCTGAAATCTCAGCAAACATTTTTTCACCCAATCTTGATGATACATGCAGGTAATGATCAGTACACCAATCCCACTTGGCTCACCAAATTTCGTTCTTCTCGGTTAAACCGTTCCTTTGCAGGAACCGTTTTCATGTTTAGGTTTCACTCTGTTTTCTCCTATATGGATACATGTAGTTGGAACTCTAAATCAAACACGGTTTGTGCTAGCTCTTTGAAACTTGGAACAATAATGTAGTTCGAAGTTCTGTCAATATGGTTTGTGTCCTATTGAAGAAGTCCCACGCAGAGACTGATGAGAATCACTTTCATTGAAAGGGGTTGCCAAGCTTCCAAAAAACTACGAGTTTCCTGAAATCTCAGCAAACATTTTTTCACCCAATCTTGATGATACCTGCAGGTAATGATCAGTACACCAATCCCACTTGGCTCACCAAATTTCGTTCGTCTTGGTTAAACCGTTCCTTTGCAGGAACCGTTTTGATGTTTAGGTTTCACTCTGTTTTCTCCTATATAGATACATGTAGTTGGAACTCTAAATCAAACACGGTTTGTGCTAGCTCTTTGAAACTTGTTACAATAATGTAGTTCCAAGTTCTATCGCTATGGTTTGTGTCCTATTGAAGTAGCCCCAAGCAGAGACTGACGAGAATCACTTTCATTGAAAGGGGTTGCAAAGCTTCCAAGAAACTACGAGTTTCCTGAAATCTCAGCAAATATTTTTTCACCCAATCTTGATGATACTTGCATGTAATGATCAGTACACCAATTCCACTTGGCTCTCCAAATTTCGTTCATCTCGGTTAAACCGTTCCTTTGCAGGAACAGTTTTCATGTTTAGGTTTCACTCTGTTTTCTCCTATATAGATACATGTAGTTGGAACTCTAAATCAAACACGGTTTGTGCTAGCTCTTTGAAACTTGGCACAATAATGTAGTTCCACGTTCAATCGCTATGGTTTGTGTCCTATTGAAGTAGCCCCAACCAGAGACTGACGAGAATCACTTTCATTGAAAGGGGTTGCCAAGCTTCCAAAAAACTACGAGTTTCCTGAAATCTCAGGAAACCTTTTTTCAACCAATCTTGATGATACTTGCAGGTAATGATCAGTACACCAATCCCACTTGGCTCACCAAATTTCGTTCTTCTCGGTTAAACCGTTTCTTTGCAGGAAACGTTTTCATGTTTAGGTTTCACTCTGTTTTCTCCTATATGGATACATGTAGTTGGAACTCTAAATCAAACACGGTTTGTGCTAGCTCTTTGAAACTTGGCACAATAATGTAGTTCCAAGTTCTATCGCTATCATTTGTGTCCTATTGAAGTACCACCAAGCAGAGACTGAGGAGAATCACTTTCATTGAAAGGGGTTGCCAAGCTTCCAAAAAACTACGAGTTTCCTGAAATCTCAGCAAACATTTTTTTTACCCAATCTTGATGATACTTGCAGGTAATGATCAGTACACCAATCCCACTTGGCACACCAAATTTCGTTCTTCTCGGTTAAACCGTTCCTTTGCAGGAACCGTTTTCATGTTTAGGTTTCACTCTGTTTTCACCTATATGGATACATGTAGTTGGAACTCTAAATCAAACACGGATTGTGCTAGCACTTTGAAACATGGCACAATAATGTAGTTCGAAGTTCTATCAATATGGTTTGTGTCCTATTGAAGAATTCCCAAGCAGAGACTGACGAGAATCACTTTCATTGAAAGGGGTTGCCGAGCTTCCAAAAAACTACGAGTTTCCTGAAATCTCAGCAAATATTTTTTCACCCAATATTGATGATACTTGCATGTAATGATCAGTACACCAATCCCACTTGGCTCACCAAATTTCGTTCTTCTCGGTTAAACCATTCCTTTGCAGGAACCGTTTTCATGTTTAGGTTTCACTCTCTTTTCTCCTATATGGATACATGTAGTTGGAACTCTAAATCAAAAACGGTTTGTGCTAGCTCTTGGAAACTTGGCACAATAATGTAGTTCCAAGTTCTATCGCTATGGTTTGTGTCCTATTGAAGTAGCCCCAAGCAGAGACTGACGAGAATCACTTTCATTGAAAGGGGTTGCCTAGCTTCCAAAATCTACGAGTTCCCTGAAATCTCAGCAAACATTTTTTCACCCAATCTTGATGATACTTGCAGGTAATGATCAGTACACCAATCCCACTTGGCTCACCAAATTTCGTTCTTCTCGGTTAAACCGTTCCTTTGCAGGAACCGTTTTCATGTTTAGGTTTCACTCGGTTTTCTCCTATACGGAAACATGTAGTTGGAACTCTAAATCAAACACGGTTTGTGCTAGCTCTTTGAAACTTGGCACAATAATGTAGTTCGACGTTCTATCAATATGGTTTGTGTCCTATTGAAGAAGTCCCAAGCAGAGACTGACGAGAATCACTTTCATTGAAAGGGGTTGCCAAGCTTCCAAAAAACTACGAGTTTCCTGAAATCTCAACAAACATTTTTTCACCCAATCTTGATGATACCTGCAGGTAATGATCAGTACACCAATCCCACTTGGCTAACCAAATTTCGTTCGTCTCGGTTAAACCGTTCCTTTGCAGGAACCGTTTTCATGTTTAGGTTTCACTCTGTTTTCTCCTATATAGATACATGTAGTTGGAACTCTAAATCAAACACGGTTTGTGCTAGCTCTTTGAAACTTGGCACAAGAATGTAGTTCCAAGTTCTATCGCTATGGTTTGTGTCCTATTGAAGTAGCCCCAAGCAGAGACTGACGAGAATCACTTTCATTGAAAGGGGTTGCAAAGCTTCCAAGAAACTACGAGTTTCCTGAAATCTCAGCAAACCTTTTCTCACCAATCTTGATTATACTTGCATGTAATGATCAGTACACCAATCCCACTTGGCTCTCCAAATTTCGTTCATCTCGGTTAAACCGTTCCTTTGCAGGAACAGTTTTCATGTTTAGGTTTCACTCTGTTTTCTCCTAAGTAGATACATGTAGTTGGAACTCTAAATCAAACACGGTTTGTGCTAGCTCTTTGAAACTTGGCACAATAATGTAGTTCCACGTTCAATCGCTATGGTTTGTGTCCTATTGAAGTAGCCCCAAGCAGAGACTGATGAGAATCACTTTCATTGAAAGGGGTTGCCAAGCTTCCAAAAAACTACGAGTTTCCTGAAATCTCAGCAAACCTTTTTTCACCCAATCTTGATGATACTTGCATGTAATGATCAGTACACCAATGCCACTTGGCTCACCAAATTTCGTTCTTCTCGGTTAAACCGTTCCTTTGCAGGAACCGTTTTCATGTTTAGGTTTCACTCTGTTTTCTCCTATATGGATACATGTAGTTGGAACTCTAAATCAAAAACGGTTTGTGCTAGCTCTTGGAAACTTGGCACAATAATGTAGTTCCAAGTTCTCTCGCTATGGTTTGTGTCCTATTGAAGTAGCCCCAAGCAGAGACTGACGAGAATCACTTTCATTGAAAGGGGTTGCCTAGCTTCCAAAAAACTACGAGTTTCCTGAAATCTCAGCAAACATTTTTTCACCCAATCTTGATGATACTTGCAGGTAATGATCAGTACACCAATCCCACTTGGCTCACCAAATTTCGTTCTTCTCGGTTAAACCGTTCCTTTGCAGGAACCGTTTTCATGTTTAGGTTTCACTCTGTTTTCTCCTATATGGATACATGTAGTTGGAACTCTAAATCAAACACGGTTTGTGCTAGCTCTTTGAAACTTGGAACAATAATGTAGTTCGAAGTTCTGTCAATATGGTTTGTGTCCTATTGAAGAAGTCCCACGCAGAGACTGATGAGAATCACTTTCATTGAAATGGGTTGCCAAGCTTCCAAAAAACTACGAGTTTCCTGAAATCTCAGCAAACATTTTTTCACCCAATCTTGATGATACCTGCAGGTAATGATCAGTACACCAATCCCACTTGGCTCACCAAATTTCGTTCGTCTTGGTTAAACCGTTCCTTTGCAGGAACCGTTTTGATGTTTAGGTTTCACTCTGTTTTCTCCTATATAGATACATGTAGTTGGAACTCTAAATCAAACACGGTTTGTGCTAGCTCTTTGAAACTTGTTACAATAATGTAGTTCCAAGTTCTATCGCTATGGTTTGTGTCCTATTGAAGTAGCCCCAAGCAGAGACTGACGAGAATCACTTTCATTGAAAGGGGTTGCAAAGCTTCCAAGAAACTACGAGTTTCCTGAAATCTCAGCAAATATTTTTTCACCCAATCTTGATGATACTTGCATGTAATGATCAGTACACCAATTCCACTTGGCTCTCCAAATTTCGTTCATCTCGGTTAAAACCGTTCCTTTGCAGGAACAGTTTTCATGTTTAGGTTTCACTCTGTTTTCTCCTATATAGATACATGTAGTTGGAACTCTAAATCAAACACGGTTTGTGCTAGCTCTTTGAAACTTGGCACAATAATGTAGTTCCAAGTTCTATCGCTATCATTTGTGTCCTATTGAAGTAGCACCAAGCAGAGACTGAGGAGAATCACTTTCATTGAAAGGGGTTGCCAAGCTTCCAAAAAAACTACGAGTTTCCTGAAATCTCAGCAAACATTTTTTTTACCAATCTTGATGATACTTGCAGGTAATGATCAGTACACCAATCCCACTTGGCACACCAAATTTCGTTCTTCTCGGTTAAACCGTTCCTTTGCAGGAACCGTTTTCATGTTTAGGTTTCACTCTGTTTTCACCTATATGGATACATGTATTTGGAACTCTAAATCAAACACGGTTTGTGCTAGCTCTTTGAAACATGGCACAATAATGTAGTTCGAAGTTCTATCAATATGGTTTGTGTCCTATTGAAGAATTCCCAAGCAGAGACTGACGAGAATCACTTTCATTGAAAGGGGTTGCCAAGCTTCCAAAAAACTACGAGTTTCCTGAAATCTCAGCAAACATTTTTTCACCCAATCTTGATGATACTTGCAGGTAATGATCAGTACACCAATCCCACTTGGCTCACCAAATTTCGTTCTTCTCGGTTAAACCGTTCCTTTGCAGGAACCGTTTTCATGTTTAGGTTTCACTCTGTTTTCTCCTATATGGATACATGTATTTGGAACTCTAAATCAAACACGGTTTGTGCTAGCTCTTTGAAACTTGGAACAATAATGTAGTTCGAAGTTCTGTCAATATGGTTTGTGTCCTATTGAAGAAGTCCCACGCAGAGACTGATGAGAATCACTTTCATTGAAAGGGGTTGCCAAGCTTCCAAAAAACTACGAGTTTCCTGAAATCTCAGCAAACCTTTTTTCACCCAATCTTGATGATACCTGCAGGTAATGATCAGTACACCAATCCCACTTGGCTCTCCAAATTTCGTTCATCTCGGTTAAACCGTTCCTTTGCAGGAACAGTTTTCATGTTTAGGTTTCACTCTGTTTTCTCCTATATAGATACATGTAGTTGGAACTCTAAATCAAACACGGTTTGTGCTAGCTCTTTGAAACTTGTAACAATAATGTAGTTCCAAGTTCTATCGCTATGGTTTGTGTCCTATTGAAGTAGCCCCAAGCAGAGACTGAGGAGAATCACTTTCATTGAAAGGGGTTGCAAAGCTTCCAAGAAACTACGAGTTTCCTGAAATCTCAGCAAATATTTTTTCACCCAATCTTGATGATACTTGCATGTAATGATCAGTACACCAATTCCACTTGGCTCTCCAAATTTCGTTCATCTCGGTTAAACCGTTCCTTTGCAGGAACAGTTTTCATGTTTAGGTTTCACTCTGTTTTCTCCTATATAGATACATGTAGTTGGAACTCTAAATCAAACACGGTTTGTGCTAGCTCTTTGAAACTTGGCACAATAATGTAGTTCCACGTTCAATCGCTATGGTTTGTGTCCTATTGAAGTAGCCCCAAGCAGAGACTGACGAGAATCACTTTCATTGAAAGGGGTTGCCAAGCTTCCAAAAAACTACGAGTTTCCTGAAATCTCAGGAAACCTTTTTTCAACCAATCTTGATGATACTTGCAGGTAATGATCAGTACACCAATCCCACTTGGCTCACCAAATTTCGTTCTTCTCGGTTAAACCGTTTCTTTGCAGGAAACGTTTTCATGTTTAGGTTTCACTCTGTTTTCTCCTATATGGATACATGTAGTTGGAACTCTAAATCAAACACGGTTTGTGCTAGCTCTTTGAAACTTGGCACAATAATGTAGTTCCAAGTTCTATCGCTATCATTTGTGTCCTATTGAAGTAGCACCAAGCAGAGACTGAGGAGAATCACTTTCATTGAAAGGGGTTGCCAAGCTTCCAAAAAACTACGAGTTTCCTGAAATCTCAGCAAACATTTTTTTTACCCAATCTTGATGATACTTGCAGGTAATGATCAGTACACCAATCCCACTTGGCACACCAAATTTCGTTCTTCTCGGTTAAACCGTTCCTTTGCAGGAACCGTTTTCATGTTTAGGTTTCACTCTGTTTTCACCTATATGGATACATGTAGTTGGAACTCTAAATCAAACACGGTTTGTGCTAGCTCTTTGAAACTTGGCACAATAATGTAGTTCGAAGTTCTATCAATATGGTTTGTGTCCTATTGAAGAATTCCCAAGCAGAGACTGACGAGAATCACTTTCATTGAAAGGGGTTGCCAAGCTTCCAAAAAACTACGAGTTTCCTGAAATCTCAGCAAACATTTTTTCACCCAATCTTGATGATACTTGCAGGTAATGATCAGTACACCAATCCCACGTGGCTCACCAAATTTCGTTCGTCTCGGTTAAACCGTTCCTTTGCATGAACCGTTTTCATGTTTAGGTTTCACTCTGTTTTCTCCTATATGGATACATGTAGTTGGAACTCTAAATCAAACACGGTTTGTGCTAGCTCTTTGAAACTTGGCACAATAATGTAGTTCCAAGTTCTATCGCTATGTTTTGTGTCCTATTGAAGTAGCCCCAAGCAGAGACTGACGAGAATCACTTTCATTGAAAGGGGTTGCCAAGCTTCCAAAAAACTACGAGTTTCCTGAAATCTCAGCAAACCTTTTTTCACCCAATCTTGATGATACTTGCAGGTAAGGATCACTACACCAATCCCACTTGGCTCTCCAAATTTCGTTTTCTCGGTTAAACCATTCCTTTGCAGGAACCGTTTTCATATTTAGGTTTCACTCTGTTTTCTCCTATATGGATACATGTAGTTGGAACTCTAAATCAAACACCGTTTGTCCTAGCTCTTTGAAACTTGGCACAATAATGTAGTTCCAAGTTCTATCGCTATGGTTTGTGTCCTACTGAAGTATCCCCAAGCAGAGACTGACGAGAATCACTTTCATTGAAAGGGGTTGCCAAGCTTCCAAAAAACTACGAGTTTCCTGAAATCTCAGCAAACCTTTTTTCAACCAATCTTGATGATACTTGCAGGTAATGATCAGTACACCAATCCCACTTGGCTCACCAAATTTCGTTCTTCTCGGTTAAACCATTCCTTTGCAGGAACCGTTTTCATGTTTAGGTTTCACTCTGTTTTCTCCTATATGGATACATGTAGTTGGAACTCTAAATCAAACACGGGTTGTGCTAGCTCTTTGAAAGTTGGCACAATAATGTAGTTCCAAGTTCTATCGCTATGGTTTGTGTCCTATTGAAGTAGCCCCAAGCAGAGACTGACGAGAATCACTTTCATTGAAAGGGGTTGCCAAGCTTCCAAAAAACTACGAATTTCCTGAAATCTCAACAAACCTTTTTTTCACCCAATCTTGATGATACCTGCAGGTAATGATCAGTACACGAATCCCACTTGGCTCACCAAATTTCGTTCTTCTCGGTTAAACCGTTCCTTTGCAGGAACCGTTTTCATGTTTAGGTTTCACTCTGTTTTCTCCTATATGGATACATGTAGTTGGAACTCTAAATCAAACACGGTTTGTGCTAGCTCTTTGAAACTTGGCACAATAATGGAGTTCCTAGTTCTATCGCTATGGTTTGTGTCCTATTGAAGTAGCCCCAAGCAGAGACTGACGAGAATCACTTTCATTGAAAGGGGTTGCAGAGCTTCCAAAAACTACGAGTTTCCTGAAATCTCAGCAAATATTTTTTTCAACAATATTGATGATACTTGCATGTAATGATCAGTACACCAATCCCACTTGGCTCACCAAATTTCGTTCTTCTCGGTTGAACCGTTCCTTTGCAGGAACCGTTTTCATGTTTAGGTTTCACTCTGTTTTCTCCTATATGAATACATGTAGTTGGAACTCTAAATCAAATACGGTTTGTGCTAGCTCTTGGAAACTTGGCACAATAATGTAGTTCCAAGTTCTATCGCTATGGTTTGTGTCCTATTGAAGTAGCCCCAAGCAGAGACTGACGAGAATCACTTTCATTGAAAGGGGTTGCCTAGCTTCCAAAAAACTACGAGTTCCCTGAATTCAAGCAAACATTTTTTCACCCAATCTTGATGATACTTGCAGGTAATGATCAGTACACCAATCCCACTTGGCTCACCAAATTTCGTTCTTCTCGGTTAAACCGTTCCTTTGCAGGAACCGTTTTCATGTTTAGGTTTCACTCTGTTTTCTCCTAGATGGATACATGTAGTTGGAACTCTAAATCAAACACGGTTTGTGCTAGCTCTTTGAAACTTGGCACAATAATGTAGTTCCAAGTTCTATCGCTATCGTTTGTGTCCTATAGAAGTAGCACCAAGCAGAGACTGAGGAGAATCACTTTCATTGAAAGGGTTTGCCAAGCTTCCAAAAAACTACGAGTTTCCTGAAATCTCAGCAAACCTTTTTTCACCCAATCTTGATTATACTTGCATGTAATGATCAGTACACCAATCCCACTTGGCACACCAAATTTCGTTCTTCTCGGTTAAACCGTTCCTTTGCAGGAACCGTTTTTATGTTTAGGGTTCACTCTGTTTTCTCCTATACGGAAACAAGTTGTTGGAACTCTAAATCAACCACGGTTTGTGCTAGCTCTTTGAAACTTGGCACAATAATGTAGTTCCAAGTTCTATCAATATGGTTTGTGTTCTATTGAAGAAGTCCCAAGCAGAGACTGACGAGAATCACTTTCATTGAAAGAGGGTGCCAAGCTTCCAAAAAACTACGAGTTCCCTGAAATCTCAGCAAACATTTTTTCACCCAATCTTGATGATACCTGCAGGTAATGATCAGTACACCAATCCCACTTGGCTCACCAAATTTCGTTCTTCTCGGTTAAACCGTTCCTTTGCAGGAACCGTTTTCATGTTTAGTTTTCACTCTGTTTTCTCCTATATGGATACATGTAGTTGGAACTCTAAATAAAAAACGGTTTGTGCTAGCTCTTGGAAACTTGGCACAATAATGTAGTTCCAAGTTCTATCGCTATGTTTTGTGTCCTATTGAAGTAGCCCCAAGCAGAGACTGACGAGAATCACTTTCATTGAAAGGGGTTGCCAAGCTTCCAAAAAACTACGAGTTTCCTGAAATCTCAGCAAACCTTTTTTCACCCAATCTTGATGATACTTGCAGGTAATGATCAGTACACCAATTCCACTTGGCTCACCAAATTTCGTTATTCTCGGTTAAACCGTTCCTTTGCAGGAACCTTTTTCATGTTTAGGTTTCACTCCGTTTTCTCCTATATGGATACATGTAGTTGGAACTCTAAATCAAACACGGTTTGTGCTAGCTCTTTGAAACTTGGCACAATAATGTAGTTCCAAGTTCTATCGCTATCATTTGTGTCCAATTGAAGTAGCACCAAGCAGAGACTGAGGATAATCACTTTCATTGAAAGGGGTTGCCAAGCTTCCAAAAAACTACGAGTTTCCTGAAATCTCAGCAAACATTTTTTTTACCCAATCTTGATGATACTTGCAGGTAATGATCAGTACACCAATCCCACTTGGCACACCAAATTTCGTTCTTCTCGGTTAAACCGTTCCTTTGCAGGAACCGTTTTCATGTTTAGGTTTCACTCTGTTTTCTCCTATACGGAAACATGTAGTTGGAACTCTAAATCAAACACGGTTTGTGCTAGCTCTTTGAAACTTGGCACAATAATGTAGTTCGAAGATCTATCAATATGGTTTGTGTCCTATTGAAGAAGTTCCAAGCAGAGACTGACGAGAATCACTTTCATTGAAAGGGGTTTCCAAGCTTCCAAAAAACTACGAGTTTCCTGAAATCTCAGCAAACATTTTTTCACCCAATCTTGATGATACCTGCAGGTAATGATCAGTACACCAATCCCACTTGGCTCACCAAATTTCGTTCTTCTCGGTTAAACCGTTCCTTTGCATGAACCGTTTTCATGTTTAGGTTTCACTCTGTTTTCTGCTATATGGATACATGTAGTTGGAACTCTAAATCAAACACGGTTTCTGCTAGCTCTTTGAAACTAGGCACAATAATGTAGTTCCAAGTTCTATCAATATGGATTGTGTCCTATTGAAGAAGTCCCAAGCAGAGACTGACGAGAATCACTTTCATTGAAAGGGGTTTCCAAGCTTCCAAAAAACTACGAGTTTCCTGAAATCTCAGCAAACATTTTTTCACCCAATCTTGATGATCCTTGCAGGTATTGATCAGTACACCAATCCCACTTGGCTCACCAAATTTCGTTCTTCTCGCTTAAACCGTTCCTTTGCAGGAACCGTTTTATGTTTAGGTTTCACTCTGTTTTCTCCTATATGGATACATGTAGTTGGAACTCTAAATCAAACACGGTTTGTGCTAGCTCTTTGAAACTTGGCACAATAATGTAGTTCCAAGTTCTATCGCTATGGTTTGTGTCCTATTGAAGTAGCCCCAAGCAGAGACTGACGAGAATCACTTTCATTGAAAGGGGTTGCAAAGCTTCCAAGAAACTACGAGTTTCCTGAAATCTCAGCAAACCTTTTTTCACCCAATCTTGATTATACTTGCATGTAATGATCAGTACACCAATCCCACTTGACTCTCCAAATTTCGTTCATCTCGGTTAAACCGTTCCTTTGCAGGAACAGTTTTCAGGTTTAGGTTTCACTCTGTTTTCTCCTATATAGATACATGTAGTTGGAACTCTAAATCAAACACGGTTTGTGCTACCTCTTTGAAACGTGGCACAATAATGTAGTTCCACGTTCAATCGCTATGGTGTGTGTCCTATTGAAGTAGCCCCAAGCAGAGACTGACGAGAATCACTTTCATTGAAAGGGGTTGCCAAGCTTCCAAAAAACTACGTGTTTCCTGAAATCTCAGCAAACATTTTTTCACCCAATCTTGATGATACTTGCAGGTAAGGATCAGTACACCAATCCCACTTGGCTCACCAAATTTCGTTCTTCTCGGTTAAACCGTTCCTTTGCAGGAACCGTTTTCATGTTTAGGTTTCACTATGGTTTCTCCTATATGGATACATGTAGTTGGAACTCTAAATCAAACACGGTTTGTGCTAGCTCTTTGAAACTTGGCACAATAATGTAGTTCCAAGTTCTATCACTATGGTTTGTGTCCTATTGAAGTAGCCCCAAGCAGAGACTGACGAGAATCACTTTCATTGAAAGGTGTTGCCAAGCTTCCAAAAAACTACGAGTTTCCTGAAATCTCAGCAAACCTTTTTTCACCCAATCTTGATGATACTTGCAGGTAAGGATCACTACACCAATCCCACTTGGCTCTCCAAATTTCGTTTTCTCTGTTAAACCATTCCTTTGCAGGAACCGTTTTCATGTTTAGGTTTCACTCTGTTTTCTCCTATATGGATACATGTAGTTGGAACTCTGAATCAAACACGGTTTGTCCTAGCTCTTTGAAACTTGGCACAATAATGTAGTTCCAAGTTCTATCGCTATCATTTGTGTCCTATTGAAGTAGCCCCAAGCAGAGACTGACGAGAATCACTTTCATTGAAAGGGGTTGCCAAGCTTCCAAAAAACTACGAGTTTCCTGAAATCTCAGCAAACCTTTTTTCAACCAATCTTGATGATATTTGCAGGTAATGATCAGTACACCAATCCCACTTGGCTCACCAAATTTCGTTCTTCTCGGTTAAACCGTTTCTTTGCAGGAACCGTTTTCATGTTTAGGTTTCACTCTGTTTTCTCCTATATGGATACATGTAGTTGGAACTCTAAATCAAAAACAGTTTGTGCTAGCTCTTGGAAACTTGGCACAATAATGTAGTTCCAAGTTCTATCGCTATTGTTTGTGTCCTATTTAAGTAGCCCCAAGCAGAGACTGACGTGCATCACTTTCATTGAAAGGGGTTGCCTAGCTTCCAAAAAACTACGAGTTCCCTGAAATCTCAGCAAACATTTTTTCACCCAATCTTGATGATACTTGCAGGTAATTATCAGTACACCAATCCCACTTGGCTCACCAAATTTCGTTCTTCTTGGTTAAACCGTTCCTTTGCAGGAACCGTTTTCATGTTTAGGTTTCACTCTGTTTTCTCCTATATGGATACATGTAGTTGGAACTCTAAATCAAACACGGTTTGTGCTAGCTCTTTGAAACTTGGCACAATAATGTAGTTCCAAGTTCTATCGCTATCATTTGTGTCCTATTGAAGTAGCACCAAGCAGAGACTGAGGAGAATCACTTTCATTGAAAGGGGTTGCCAAGCTTCCAAAAAACTACGAGTTTCCTGAAATCTCAGCAAACCTTTTTTCACCCAATCTTGATGATACTTGCAGGTAAGGATCACTACACCAATCCCACTTGGCTCTCCAAATTTCGTTTTCTCGGTTAAACCATTCCTTTGCAGGAACCGTTTTCATGTTTAGGTTTCACTCTGTTTTCTCCTATATGGATACATGTAGTTGGAACTCTAAATCAAACACGGGTTGTGCTAGCTCTTTGAAAGTTGGCACAATAATGTAGTTCCAAGTTCTATCGCTATGGTTTGTGTCCTATTGAAGTAGCCCCAAGCAGAGACTGACGAGAATCACTTTCATTGAAAGGGGTTGCCAAGCTTCCAAAAAACTACGAATTTCCTGAAATCTCAACAAACCTTTTTTTCACCCAATCTTGATGATACCTGCAGGTAATGATCAGTACACGAATCCCACTTGGCTCACCAAATTTCGTTCTTCTCGGTTAAACCGTTCCTTTGCAGGAACCGTTTTCATGTTTAGGTTTCACTCTGTTTTCTCCTATATGGATACATGTAGTTGGAACTCTAAATCAAACACGGTTTGTGCTAGCTCTTTGAAACTTGGCACAATAATGGAGTTCCTAGTTCTATCGCTATGGTTTGTGTCCTATTGAAGTAGCCCCAAGCAGAGACTGACGAGAATCACTTTCATTGAAAGGGGTTGCAGAGCTTCCAAAAACTACGAGTTTCCTGAAATCTCAGCAAATATTTTTTTCAACAATATTGATGATACTTGCATGTAATGATCAGTACACCAATCCCACTTGGCTCACCAAATTTCGTTCTTCTCGGTTGAACCGTTCCTTTGCAGGAACCGTTTTCATGTTTAGGTTTCACTCTGTTTTCTCCTATATGAATACATGTAGTTGGAACTCTAAATCAAATACGGTTTGTGCTAGCTCTTGGAAACTTGGCACAATAATGTAGTTCCAAGTTCTATCGCTATGGTTTGTGTCCTATTGAAGTAGCCCCAAGCAGAGACTGACGAGAATCACTTTCATTGAAAGGGGTTGCCTAGCTTCCAAAAAACTACGAGTTCCCTGAATTCAAGCAAACATTTTTTCACCCAATCTTGATGATACTTGCAGGTAATGATCAGTACACCAATCCCACTTGGCTCACCAAATTTCGTTCTTCTCGGTTAAACCGTTCCTTTGCAGGAACCGTTTTCATGTTTAGGTTTCACTCTGTTTTCTCCTAGATGGATACATGTAGTTGGAACTCTAAATCAAACACGGTTTGTGCTAGCTCTTTGAAACTTGGCACAATAATGTAGTTCCAAGTTCTATCGCTATGTTTTGTGTCCTATTGAAGTAGCCCCAAGCAGAGACTGACGAGAATCACTTTCATTGAAAGGGGTTGCCAAGCTTCCAAAAAACTACGAGTTTCCTGAAATCTCAGCAAACCTTTTTTCACCCAATCTTGATGATACTTGCAGGTAATGATCAGTACACCAATTCCACTTGGCTCACCAAATTTCGTTATTCTCGGTTAAACCGTTCCTTTGCAGGAACCTTTTTCATGTTTAGGTTTCACTCCGTTTTCTCCTATATGGATACATGTAGTTGGAACTCTAAATCAAACACGGTTTGTGCTAGCTCTTTGAAACTTGGCACAATAATGTAGTTCCAAGTTCTATCGCTATCATTTGTGTCCAATTGAAGTAGCACCAAGCAGAGACTGAGGATAATCACTTTCATTGAAAGGGGTTGCCAAGCTTCCAAAAAACTACGAGTTTCCTGAAATCTCAGCAAACATTTTTTTTACCCAATCTTGATGATACTTGCAGGTAATGATCAGTACACCAATCCACTTGGCACACCAAATTTCGTTCTTCTCGGTTAAACCGTTCCTTTGCAGGAACCGTTTTCATGTTTAGGTTTCACTCTGTTTTCTCCTATACGGAAACATGTAGTTGGAACTCTAAATCAAACACGGTTTGTGCTAGCTCTTTGAAACTTGGCACAATAATGTAGTTCGAAGATCTATCAATATGGTTTGTGTCCTATTGAAGAAGTTCCAAGCAGAGACTGACGAGAATCACTTTCATTGAAAGGGGTTTCCAAGCTTCCAAAAAACTACGAGTTTCCTGAAATCTCAGCAAACATTTTTTCACCCAATCTTGATGATACCTGCAGGTAATGATCAGTACACCAATCCCACTTGGCTCACCAAATTTCGTTCATCTCGGTTAAACCGTTCCTTTGCATGAACCGTTTTCATGTTTAGGTTTCACTCTGTTTTCTGCTATATGGATACATGTAGTTGGAACTCTAAATCAAACACGGTTTCTGCTAGCTCTTTGAAACTAGGCACAATAATGTAGTTCCAAGTTCTATCAATATGGATTGTGTCCTATTGAAGAAGTCCCAAGCAGAGACTGACGAGAATCACTTTCATTGAAAGGGGTTTCCAAGCTTCCAAAAAACTACGAGTTTCCTGAAATCTCAGCAAACATTTTTTCACCCATCTTGATGATCCTTGCAGGTATTGATCAGTACACCAATCCCACTTGGCTCACCAAATTTCGTTCTTCTCGCTTAAACCGTTCCTTTGCAGGAACCGTTTTATGTTTAGGTTTCACTCTGTTTTCTCCTATATGGATACATGTAGTTGGAACTCTAAATCAAACACGGTTTGTGCTAGCTCTTTGAAACTTGGCACAATAATGTAGTTCCAAGTTCTATCGCTATGGTTTGTGTCCTATTGAAGTAGCCCCAAGCAGAGACTGACGAGAATCACTTTCATTGAAAGGGGTTGCAAAGCTTCCAAGAAACTACGAGTTTCCTGAAATCTCAGCAAACCTTTTTTCACCCAATCTTGATTATACTTGCATGTAATGATCAGTACACCAATCCCACTTGACTCTCCAAATTTCGTTCATCTCGGTTAAACCGTTCCTTTGCAGGAACAGTTTTCAGGTTTAGGTTTCACTCTGTTTTCTCCTATATAGATACATGTAGTTGGAACTCTAAATCAAACACGGTTTGTGCTACCTCTTTGAAACGTGGCACAATAATGTAGTTCCACGTTCAATCGCTATGGTGTGTGTCCTATTGAAGTAGCCCCAAGCAGAGACTGACGAGAATCACTTTCATTGAAAGGGGTTGCCAAGCTTCCAAAAAACTACGTGTTTCCTGAAATCTCAGCAAACATTTTTTCACCCAATCTTGATGATACTTGCAGGTAAGGATCAGTACACCAATCCCACTTGGCTCACCAAATTTCGTTCTTCTCGGTTAAACCGTTCCTTTGCAGGAACCGTTTTCATGTTTAGGTTTCACTATGGTTTCTCCTATATGGATACATGTAGTTGGAACTCTAAATCAAACACGGTTTGTGCTAGCTCTTTGAAACTTGGCACAATAATGTAGTTCCAAGTTCTATCACTATGGTTTGTGTCCTATTGAAGTAGCCCCAAGCAGAGACTGACGAGAATCACTTTCATTGAAAGGTGTTGCCAAGCTTCCAAAAAACTACGAGTTTCCTGAAATCTCAGCAAACCTTTTTTCACCCAATCTTGATGATACTTGCAGGTAAGGATCACTACACCAATCCCACTTGGCTCTCCAAATTTCGTTTTCTCGGTTAAACCATTCCTTTGCAGGAACCGTTTTCATGTTTAGGTTTCACTCTGTTTTCTCCTATATGGATACATGTAGTTGGAACTCTGAATCAAACACGGTTTGTCCTAGCTCTTTGAAACTTGGCACAATAATGTAGTTCCAAGTTCTATCGCTATGGTTTGTGTCCTATTGAAGTAGCCCCAAGCAGAGACTGACGAGAATCACTTTCATTGAAAGGGGTTGCCAAGCTTCCAAAAAACTACGAGTTTCCTGAAATCTCAGCAAACCTTTTTTCAACCAATCTTGATGATATTTGCAGGTAATGATCAGTACACCAATCCCACTTGGCTCACCAAATTTCGTTCTTCTCGGTTAAACCGTTTCTTTGCAGGAACCGTTTTCATGTTTAGGTTTCACTCTGTTTTCTCCTATATGGATACATGTAGTTGGAACTCTAAATCAAAAACAGTTTGTGCTAGCTCTTGGAAACTTGGCACAATAATGTAGTTCCAAGTTCTATCGCTATTGTTTGTGTCCTATTTAAGTAGCCCCAAGCAGAGACTGACGTGCATCACTTTCATTGAAAGGGGTTGCCTAGCTTCCAAAAAACTACGAGTTCCCTGAAATCTCAGCAAACATTTTTTCACCCAATCTTGATGATACTTGCAGGTAATTATCAGTACACCAATCCCACTTGGCTCACCAAATTTCGTTCTTCTTGGTTAAACCGTTCCTTTGCAGGAACCGTTTTCATGTTTAGGTTTCACTCTGTTTTCTCCTATATGGATACATGTAGTTGGAACTCTAAATCAAACACGGTTTGTGCTAGCTCTTTGAAACTTGGCACAATAATGTAGTTCCAAGTTCTATCGCTATCATTTGTGTCCAATTGAAGTAGCACCAAGCAGAGACTGAGGAGAATCACTTTCATTGAAAGGGGTTGCCAAGCTTCCAAAAAACTACGAGTTTCCTGAAATCTCAGCAAACCTTTTTTCACCCAATCTTGATGATACTTGCAGGTAAGGATCACTACACCAATCCCACTTGGCTCTCCAAATTTCGTTTTCTCGGTTAAACCATTCCTTTGCAGGAACCGTTTTCATGTTTAGGTTTCACTCTGTTTTCTGCTATATGGATACATGTAGTTGGAACTCTAAATCAAACACGGTTTGTGCTAGCTCTTGGAAACTTGGCACAACAATGTAGTTCCAAGTTCTATCGCTTTGGTTTGTGTCCTATTGAAGTAGCCCCAAGCAGAGACTGACGAGAATCACTTTCATTGAAAGGGGTTGCCAAGCTTCCAAAAAACTACGAGTTCCCTGAAATCTCAGCAAACATTTTTTCACCCAATCTTGATGATACTTGCAGGTAATGATCACTACACCAATCCCACTTGGCTCACCAAATTTCATTCTTCTCGGTTAAACCGTTCCTTTGCAAGAACCGTTTTCATGTTTAGGTTTCACTCTGTTTTCTCCTATATGGATACATGTAGTTGGAACTCTAAATCAAACACGGTTTGTGCTAGCTCTTTGAAACTTGGCACAATAATGTAGTTCCAAGTTCTATTGCTATCGTTTGTGTCCTATTGAAGTAGCACCAAGCAGAGACTGAGGAGAATCACTTTCATTGAAAGGGGTTGCCAAGCTTCCAAAAAATTACGAGTTTTCTGAAATCTCAGCAAACATTTTTTTACCCAATCTTGATGATACTTGCAGGTAATGATCAGTACACCAATCCCACTTGGCTCACCAAATTTCGTTCTTCTCGGTTAAACCGTTCCTTTGCAGGAACCGTTTTCATGTTTAGGTTTCACTCTGTTTTCTCCTATACGGAAACATGTAGTTGGAACACTAAATCAAACACGGTTTGTGCTAGCTCTTTGAAACTTGGCACAATAATGTAGTTCCAAGTTCTATCAATATGGATTGTGTCCTATTGAAGAAGTCCCAAGCAGAGACTGACGAGAATCACTTTCATTGAAAGGGGTTTCCAAGCTTCCAAAAAACTACGAGTTTCCTGAAATCTCAGCAAACATTTTTTCACCCAATCTTGATGATCCTTGCAGGTAATGATCAGTCCACGAATCCCACTTGGCTCACCAAATTTCGTTCTTCTCGGTTAAACCGTTCCTTTGCAGGAACCGTTTTCATGTTTAGGTTTCACTCTGTTTTCTCCTATATGATTACATGTAGTTGGAACTCTAAATCAAACACGGTTTGTGCTAGCTCTTTGAAACTTGGCACAATAATATAGTTCCAAGTTCTATCGCTATGGTTTGTGTCCTACTGAAGTATCCCCAAGCAGAGACTGACGAGAATCACTTTCATTGAAAGGGGTTGCCAAGCTTCCAAAAAACTACGAGTTTCCTGAAATCTCAGCAAACCTTTTTTCAACCAATCTTGATGATACTTGCAGGTAATGATCAGTACACCAATCCCACTTGGCTCACCAAATTTCGTTCTTCTCGGTTAAACCATTCCTTTGCAGGAACCGTTTTCATGTTTAGGTTTCACTCTGTTTTCTCCTATATGGATACATGTAGTTGGAACTCTAAATCAAACACGGGTTGTGCTAGCTCTTTGAAAGTTGGCACAATAATGTAGTTCCAAGTTCTATCGCTATGGTTTGTGTCCTATTGAAGTAGCCCCAAGCAGAGACTGACGAGAATCACTTTCATTGAAAGGGGTTGCCAAGCTTCCAAAAAACTACGAATTTCCTGAAATCTCAACAAACCTTTTTTTCACCCAATCTTGATGATACCTGCAGGTAATGATCAGTACACGAATCCCACTTGGCTCACCAAATTTCGTTCTTCTCGGTTAAACCGTTCCTTTGCAGGAACCGTTTTCATGTTTAGGTTTCACTCTGTTTTCTCCTATATGGATACATGTAGTTGGAACTCTAAATCAAACACGGTTTGTGCTAGCTCTTTGAAACTTGGCACAATAATGGAGTTCCTAGTTCTATCGCTATGGTTTGTGTCCTATTGAAGTAGCCCCAAGCAGAGACTGACGAGAATCACTTTCATTGAAAGTGGTTGCAGAGCTTCCAAAAACTACGAGTTTCCTGAAATCTCAGCAAATATTTTTTCAACAATATTGATGATACTTGCATGTAATGATCAGTACACCAATCCCACTTGGCTCACCAAATTTCGTTCTTCTCGGTTAAACCGTTCCTTTGCAGGAACCGTTTTCATGTTTAGGTTTCACTCTGTTTTCTCCTATATGAATACATGTAGTTGGAACTCTAAATCAAAAACGGTTTGTGCTAGCTCTTGGAAACTTGGCACAATAATGTAGTTCCAAGTTCTATCGCTATGGTTTGTGTCCTATTGAAGTAGCCCCAAGCAGAGACTGACGAGAATCACTTTCATTGAAAGGGGTTGCCTAGCTTCCAAAAAACTACGAGTTCCCTGAATTCAAGCAAAAATTTTTTCACCCAATCTTGATGATACTTGCAGGTAATGATCAGTACACCAATCCCACTTGGCTCACCAAATTTCGTTCTTCTCGGTTAAACCGTTCCTTTGCAGGAACCGTTTTCATGTTTAGGTTTCACTCTGTTTTCTCCTAGATGGATACATGTAGTTGGAACTCTAAATCAAACACGGTTTGTGCTAGCTCTTTGAAACTTGGCACAATAATGTAGTTCCAAGTTCTATCGCTATCGTTTGTGTCCTATTGAAGTAGCACCAAGCAGAGACTGAGGAGAATCACTTTCATTGAAAGGGTTTGCCAAGCTTCCAAAAAACTACGAGTTTCCTGAAATCTCAGCAAACCTTTTTTCACCCAATCTTGATTATACTTGCATGTAATGATCAGTACACCAATCCCACTTGGCACACCAAATTTCGTTCTTCTCGGTTAAACCGTTCCTTTGCAGGAACCGTTTTTATGTTTAGGGTTCACTCTGTTTTCTCCTATACGGAAACAAGTTGTTGGAACTCTAAATCAAACACGGTTTGTGCTAGCTCTTTGAAACTTGGCACAATAATGTAGTTCCAAGTTCTATCAATATGGTTTGTGTTCTATTGAAGAAGTCCCAAGCAGAGACTGACGAGAATCACTTTCATTGAAAGAGGGTGCCAAGCTTCCAAAAAACTACGAGTTCCCTGAAATCTCAGCAAACATTTTTTCACCCAATCTTGATGATACCTGCAGGTAATGATCAGTACACCAATCCCACTTGGCTCACCAAATTTCGTTCTTCTCGGTTAAACCGTTCCTTTGCATGAACCGTTTTCATGTTTAGGTTTCACTCTGTTTTCTGCTATATGGATACATGTAGTTGGAACTCTAAATCAAACACGGTTTCTGCTAGCTCTTTGAAACTAGGCACAATAATGTAGTTCCAAGTTCTATCAATATGGATTGTGTCCTATTGAAGAAGTCCCAAGCAGAGACTGACGAGAATCACTTTCATTGAAAGGGGTTTCCAAGCTTCCAAAAAACTACGAGTTTCCTGAAATCTCAGCAAACATTTTTTCACCCAATCTTGATGATCCTTGCAGGTATTGATCAGTACACCAATCCCACTTGGCTCACCAAATTTCGTTCTTCTCGCTTAAACCGTTCCTTTGCAGGAACCGTTTTCATGTCTAGGTTTCACTCTGTTTTCTCCTATATGGATACATGTAGTTGGAACTCTAAATCAAACACGGTTTGTGCTAGCTCTTTGAAACTTGGCACAATAATGTAGTTCCAAGTTCTATCGCTATGGTTTGTGTCCTATTGAAGTAGCCCCAAGCAGAGACTGACGAGAATCACTTTCATTGAAAGGGGTTGCAAAGCTTCCAAGAAACTACGAGTTTCCTGAAATCTCAGCAAACCTTTTTTCACCCAATCTTGATTATACTTGCATGTAATGATCAATACACCAATCCCACTTGACTCTCCAAATTTCGTTCATCTCGGTTAAACCGTTCCTTTGCAGGAACAGTTTTCAGGTTTAGGTTTCACTCTGTTTTCTCCTATATAGATACATGTAGTTGGAACTCTAAATCAAACACGGTTTGTGCTACCTCTTTGAAACGTGGCACAATAATGTAGTTCCACGTTCAATCGCTATGGTGTGTGTCCTATTGAAGTAGCCCCAAGCAGAGACTGACGAGAATCACTTTCATTGAAAGGGGTTGCCAAGCTTCCAAAAAACTACGTGTTTCCTGAAATCTCAGCAAACATTTTTTCACCCAATCTTGATGATACTTGCAGGTAAGGATCAGTACACCAATCCCACTTGGCTCACCAAATTTCGTTCTTCTCGGTTAAACCGTTCCTTTGCAGGAACCGTTTTCATGTTTAGGTTTCACTCTGGTTTCTCCTATATGGATACATGTAGTTGGAACTCTAAATCAAACACGGTTTGTGCTAGCTCTTTGAAACTTGGCACAATAATGTAGTTCCAAGTTCTATCGCTATGGTTTGTGTCCTATTGAAGTAGCCCCAAGCAGAGACTGACGAGAATCACTTTCATTGAAAGGGGTTGCCAAGCTTCCAAAAAACTACGAGTTTCCTGAAATCTCAGCTAACCTTTTTTCACCCAATCTTGATGATACTTGCAGGTAAGGATCACTACACCAATCCCACTTGGCTCTCCAAATTTCGTTTTCTCGGTTAAACCATTCCTTTGCAGGAACCGTTTTCATGTTTAGGTTTCACTCTGTTTTCTCCTATATGGATACATGTAGTTGGAACTCTAAATCAAAAACAGTTTGTGCTAGCTCTTGGAAACTTGGCACAATAATGTAGTTCCAAGTTCTATCGCTATTGTTTGTGTCCTATTTAAGTAGCCCCAAGCAGAGACTGACGTGCATCACTTTCATTGAAAGGGGTTGCCTAGCTTCCAAAAAACTACGAGTTCCCTGAAATCTCAGCAAACATTTTTTCACCCAATCTTGATGATACTTGCAGGTAATTATCAGTACACCAATCCCACTTGGCTCACCAAATTTCGTTCTTCTTGGTTAAACCGTTCCTTTGCAGGAACCGTTTTCATGTTTAGGTTTCACTCTGTTTTCTCCTATATGGATACATGTAGTTGGAACTCTAAATCAAACACGGTTTGTGCTAGCTCTTTGAAACTTGGCACAATAATGTAGTTCCAAGTTCTATCGCTATCATTTGTGTCCTATTGAAGTAGCACCAAGCAGAGACTGAGGAGAATCACTTTCATTGAAACGGGTTGCCAAGCTTCCAAAAAACTACGAGTTTCCTGAAATCTCAGCAAACCTTTTTTCACCCAATCTTGATGATACTTGCAGGTAAGGATCACTACACCAATCCCACTTGGCTCTCCAAATTTCGTTTTCTCGGTTAAACCATTCCTTTGCAGGAACCGTTTTCATGTTTAGGTTTCACTCTGTTTTCTGCTATATGGATACATGTAGTTGGAACTCTAAATCAAACACGGTTTGTGCTAGCTCTTGGAAACTTGGCACAACAATGTAGTTCCAAGTTCTATCGCTATGGTTTGTGTCCTATTGAAGTAGCCCCAAGCAGAGACTGACGAGAATCACTTTCATTGAAAGGGGTTTCCAAGCTTCCAAAAAACTACGAGTTTCCTGAAATCTCAGCAAACATTTTTTCACCCAATCTTGATGATCCTTGCAGGTAATGATCAGTCCACGAATCCCACTTGGCTCACCAAATTTCGTTCTTCTCGGTTAAACCGTTCCTTTGCAGGAACCGTTTTCATGTTTAGGTTTCACTCTGTTTTCTCCTATATGGATACATGTAGTTGGAACTCTAAATCAAACACGGTTTGTGCTAGCTCTTTGAAACTTGGCACAATAATGGAGTTCCTAGTTCTATCGCTATGGTTTGTGTCCTATTGAAGTAGCCCCAAGCAGAGACTGACGAGAATCACTTTCATTGAAAGTGGTTGCAGAGCTTCCAAAAACTACGAGTTTCCTGAAATCTCAGCAAATATTTTTTCAACAATATTGATGATACTTGCATGTAATGATCAGTACACCAATCCCACTTGGCTCACCAAATTTCGTTCTTCTCGGTTAAACCGTTCCTTTGCAGGAACCGTTTTCATGTTTAGGTTTCACTCTGTTTTCTCCTATATGAATACATGTAGTTGGAACTCTAAATCAAAAACGGTTTGTGCTAGCTCTTGGAAACTTGGCACAATAATGTAGTTCCAAGTTCTATCGCTATGGTTTGTGTCCTATTGAAGTAGCCCCAAGCAGAGACTGACGAGAATCACTTTCATTGAAAGGGGTTGCCTAGCTTCCAAAAAACTACGAGTTCCCTGAATTCAAGCAAAAATTTTTTCACCCAATCTTGATGATACTTGCAGGTAATGATCAGTACACCAATCCCACTTGGCTCACCAAATTTCGTTCTTCTCGGTTAAACCGTTCCTTTGCAGGAACCGTTTTCATGTTTAGGTTTCACTCTGTTTTCTCCTAGATGGATACATGTAGTTGGAACTCTAAATCAAACACGGTTTGTGCTAGCTCTTTGAAACTTGGCACAATAATGTAGTTCCAAGTTCTATCGCTATCGTTTGTGTCCTATTGAAGTAGCACCAAGCAGAGACTGAGGAGAATCACTTTCATTGAAAGGGTTTGCCAAGCTTCCAAAAAACTACGAGTTTCCTGAAATCTCAGCAAACCTTTTTTCACCCAATCTTGATTATACTTGCATGTAATGATCAGTACACCAATCCCACTTGGCACACCAAATTTCGTTCTTCTCGGTTAAACCGTTCCTTTGCAGGAACCGTTTTTATGTTTAGGGTTCACTCTGTTTTCTCCTATACGGAAACAAGTTGTTGGAACTCTAAATCAAACACGGTTTGTGCTAGCTCTTTGAAACTTGGCACAATAATGTAGTTCCAAGTTCTATCAATATGGTTTGTGTTCTATTGAAGAAGTCCCAAGCAGAGACTGACGAGAATCACTTTCATTGAAAGAGGGTGCCAAGCTTCCAAAAAACTACGAGTTCCCTGAAATCTCAGCAAACATTTTTTCACCCAATCTTGATGATACCTGCAGGTAATGATCAGTACACCAATCCCACTTGGCTCACCAAATTTCGTTCTTCTCGGTTAAACCGTTCCTTTGCATGAACCGTTTTCATGTTTAGGTTTCACTCTGTTTTCTGCTATATGGATACATGTAGTTGGAACTCTAAATCAAACACGGTTTCTGCTAGCTCTTTGAAACTAGGCACAATAATGTAGTTCCAAGTTCTATCAATATGGATTGTGTCCTATTGAAGAAGTCCCAAGCAGAGACTGACGAGAATCACTTTCATTGAAAGGGGTTTCCAAGCTTCCAAAAAACTACGAGTTTCCTGAAATCTCAGCAAACATTTTTTCACCCAATCTTGATGATCCTTGCAGGTATTGATCAGTACACCAATCCCACTTGGCTCACCAAATTTCGTTCTTCTCGCTTAAACCGTTCCTTTGCAGGAACCGTTTTCATGTTTAGGTTTCACTCTGTTTTCTCCTATATGGATACATGTAGTTGGAACTCTAAATCAAACACGGTTTGTGCTAGCTCTTTGAAACTTGGCACAATAATGTAGTTCCAAGTTCTATCGCTATGGTTTGTGTCCTATTGAAGTAGCCCCAAGCAGAGACTGACGAGAATCACTTTCATTGAAAGGGGTTGCAAAGCTTCCAAGAAACTACGAGTTTCCTGAAATCTCAGCAAACCTTTTTTCACCCAATCTTGATTATACTTGCATGTAATGATCAATACACCAATCCCACTTGACTCTCCAAATTTCGTTTTCTCGGTTAAACCATTCCTTTGCAGGAACCGTTTTCATGTTTAGGTTTCACTCTGTTTTCTCCTATATGGATACATGTAGTTGGAACTCTAAATCAAAAACAGTTTGTGCTAGCTCTTGGAAACTTGGCACAATAATGTAGTTCCAAGTTCTATCGCTATTGTTTGTGTCCTATTTAAGTAGCCCCAAGCAGAGACTGACGTGCATCACTTTCATTGAAAGGGGTTGCCTAGCTTCCAAAAAACTACGAGTTCCCTGAAATCTCAGCAAACATTTTTTCACCCAATCTTGATGATACTTGCAGGTAATTATCAGTACACCAATCCCACTTGGCTCACCAAATTTCGTTCTTCTTGGTTAAACCGTTCCTTTGCAGGAACCGTTTTCATGTTTAGGTTTCACTCTGTTTTCTCCTATATGGATACATGTAGTTGGAACTCTAAATCAAACACGGTTTGTGCTAGCTCTTTGAAACTTGGCACAATAATGTAGTTCCAAGTTCTATCGCTATCATTTGTGTCCTATTGAAGTAGCACCAAGCAGAGACTGAGGAGAATCACTTTCATTGAAACGGGTTGCCAAGCTTCCAAAAAACTACGAGTTTCCTGAAATCTCAGCAAACCTTTTTTCACCCAATCTTGATGATACTTGCAGGTAAGGATCACTACACCAATCCCACTTGGCTCTCCAAATTTCGTTTTCTCGGTTAAACCATTCCTTTGCAGGAACCGTTTTCATGTTTAGGTTTCACTCTGTTTTCTGCTATATGGATACATGTAGTTGGAACTCTAAATCAAACACGGTTTGTGCTAGCTCTTGGAAACTTGGCACAACAATGTAGTTCCAAGTTCTATCGCTATGGTTTGTGTCCTATTGAAGTAGCCCCAAGCAGAGACTGACGAGAATCACTTTCATTGAAAGGGGTTTCCAAGCTTCCAAAAAACTACGAGTTTCCTGAAATCTCAGCAAACATTTTTTCACCCAATCTTGATGATCCTTGCAGGTAATGATCAGTCCACGAATCCCACTTGGCTCACCAAATTTCGTTCTTCTCGGTTAAACCGTTCCTTTGCAGGAACCGTTTTCATGTTTAGGTTTCACTCTGTTTTCTCCTATATGGATACATGTAGTTGGAACTCTAAATCAAACACGGTTTGTGCTAGCTCTTTGAAACTTGGCACAATAATGGAGTTCCTAGTTCTATCGCTATGGTTTGTGTCCTATTGAAGTAGCCCCAAGCAGAGACTGACGAGAATCACTTTCATTGAAAGTGGTTGCAGAGCTTCCAAAAACTACGAGTTTCCTGAAATCTCAGCAAATATTTTTTCAACAATATTGATGATACTTGCATGTAATGATCAGTACACCAATCCCACTTGGCTCACCAAATTTCGTTCTTCTCGGTTAAACCGTTCCTTTGCAGGAACCGTTTTCATGTTTAGGTTTCACTCTGTTTTCTCCTATATGAATACATGTAGTTGGAACTCTAAATCAAAAACGGTTTGTGCTAGCTCTTGGAAACTTGGCACAATAATGTAGTTCCAAGTTCTATCGCTATGGTTTGTGTCCTATTGAAGTAGCCCCAAGCAGAGACTGACGAGAATCACTTTCATTGAAAGGGGTTGCCTAGCTTCCAAAAAACTACGAGTTCCCTGAATTCAAGCAAAAATTTTTTCACCCAATCTTGATGATACTTGCAGGTAATGATCAGTACACCAATCCCACTTGGCTCACCAAATTTCGTTCTTCTCGGTTAAACCGTTCCTTTGCAGGAACCGTTTTCATGTTTAGGTTTCACTCTGTTTTCTCCTAGATGGATACATGTAGTTGGAACTCTAAATCAAACACGGTTTGTGCTAGCTCTTTGAAACTTGGCACAATAATGTAGTTCCAAGTTCTATCGCTATCGTTTGTGTCCTATTGAAGTAGCACCAAGCAGAGACTGAGGAGAATCACTTTCATTGAAAGGGTTTGCCAAGCTTCCAAAAAACTACGAGTTTCCTGAAATCTCAGCAAACCTTTTTTCACCCAATCTTGATTATACTTGCATGTAATGATCAGTACACCAATCCCACTTGGCACACCAAATTTCGTTCTTCTCGGTTAAACCGTTCCTTTGCAGGAACCGTTTTTATGTTTAGGGTTCACTCTGTTTTCTCCTATACGGAAACAAGTTGTTGGAACTCTAAATCAAACACGGTTTGTGCTAGCTCTTTGAAACTTGGCACAATAATGTAGTTCCAAGTTCTATCAATATGGTTTGTGTTCTATTGAAGAAGTCCCAAGCAGAGACTGACGAGAATCACTTTCATTGAAAGAGGGTGCCAAGCTTCCAAAAAACTACGAGTTCCCTGAAATCTCAGCAAACATTTTTTCACCCAATCTTGATGATACCTGCAGGTAATGATCAGTACACCAATCCCACTTGGCTCACCAAATTTCGTTCTTCTCGGTTAAACCGTTCCTTTGCATGAACCGTTTTCATGTTTAGGTTTCACTCTGTTTTCTGCTATATGGATACATGTAGTTGGAACTCTAAATCAAACACGGTTTCTGCTAGCTCTTTGAAACTAGGCACAATAATGTAGTTCCAAGTTCTATCAATATGGATTGTGTCCTATTGAAGAAGTCCCAAGCAGAGACTGACGAGAATCACTTTCATTGAAAGGGGTTTCCAAGCTTCCAAAAAACTACGAGTTTCCTGAAATCTCAGCAAACATTTTTTCACCCAATCTTGATGATCCTTGCAGGTATTGATCAGTACACCAATCCCACTTGGCTCACCAAATTTCGTTCTTCTCGCTTAAACCGTTCCTTTGCAGGAACCGTTTTCATGTTTAGGTTTCACTCTGTTTTCTCCTATATGGATACATGTAGTTGGAACTCTAAATCAAACACGGTTTGTGCTAGCTCTTTGAAACTTGGCACAATAATGTAGTTCCAAGTTCTATCGCTATGGTTTGTGTCCTATTGAAGTAGCCCCAAGCAGAGACTGACGAGAATCACTTTCATTGAAAGGGGTTGCAAAGCTTCCAAGAAACTACGAGTTTCCTGAAATCTCAGCAAACCTTTTTTCACCCAATCTTGATTATACTTGCATGTAATGATCAATACACCAATCCCACTTGACTCTCCAAATTTCGTTCATCTCGGTTAAACCGTTCCTTTGCAGGAACAGTTTTCAGGTTTAGGTTTCACTCTGTTTTCTCCTATATAGATACATGTAGTTGGAACTCTAAATCAAACACGGTTTGTGCTACCTCTTTGAAACGTGGCACAATAATGTAGTTCCACGTTCAATCGCTATGGTGTGTGTCCTATTGAAGTAGCCCCAAGCAGAGACTGACGAGAATCACTTTCATTGAAAGGGGTTGCCAAGCTTCCAAAAAACTACGTGTTTCCTGAAATCTCAGCAAACATTTTTTCACCCAATCTTGATGATACTTGCAGGTAAGGATCAGTACACCAATCCCACTTGGCTCACCAAATTTCGTTCTTCTCGGTTAAACCGTTCCTTTGCAGGAACCGTTTTCATGTTTAGGTTTCACTCTGGTTTCTCCTATATGGATACATGTAGTTGGAACTCTAAATCAAACACGGTTTGTGCTAGCTCTTTGAAACTTGGCACAATAATGTAGTTCCAAGTTCTATCGCTATGGTTTGTGTCCTATTGAAGTAGCCCCAAGCAGAGACTGACGAGAATCACTTTCATTGAAAGGGGTTGCCAAGCTTCCAAAAAACTACGAGTTTCCTGAAATCTCAGCAAACCTTTTTTCACCCAATCTTGATGATACTTGCAGGTAAGGATCACTACACCAATCCCACTTGGCTCTCCAAATTTCGTTTTCTCGGTTAAACCATTCCTTTGCAGGAACCGTTTTCATGTTTAGGTTTCACTCTGTTTTCTCCTATATGGATACATGTAGTTGGAACTCTAAATCAAAAACAGTTTGTGCTAGCTCTTGGAAACTTGGCACAATAATGTAGTTCCAAGTTCTATCGCTATTGTTTGTGTCCTATTTAAGTAGCCCCAAGCAGAGACTGACGTGCATCACTTTCATTGAAAGGGGTTGCCTAGCTTCCAAAAAACTACGAGTTCCCTGAAATCTCAGCAAACATTTTTTCACCCAATCTTGATGATACTTGCAGGTAATTATCAGTACACCAATCCCACTTGGCTCACCAAATTTCGTTCTTCTTGGTTAAACCGTTCCTTTGCAGGAACCGTTTTCATGTTTAGGTTTCACTCTGTTTTCTCCTATATGGATACATGTAGTTGGAACTCTAAATCAAACACGGTTTGTGCTAGCTCTTTGAAACTTGGCACAATAATGTAGTTCCAAGTTCTATCGCTATCATTTGTGTCCTATTGAAGTAGCACCAAGCAGAGACTGAGGAGAATCACTTTCATTGAAACGGGTTGCCAAGCTTCCAAAAAACTACGAGTTTCCTGAAATCTCAGCAAACCTTTTTTCACCCAATCTTGATGATACTTGCAGGTAAGGATCACTACACCAATCCCACTTGGCTCTCCAAATTTCGTTTTCTCGGTTAAACCATTCCTTTGCAGGAACCGTTTTCATGTTTAGGTTTCACTCTGTTTTCTGCTATATGGATACATGTAGTTGGAACTCTAAATCAAACACGGTTTGTGCTAGCTCTTGGAAACTTGGCACAACAATGTAGTTCCAAGTTCTATCGCTATGGTTTGTGTCCTATTGAAGTAGCCCCAAGCAGAGACTGACGAGAATCACTTTCATTGAAAGGGGTTGCCAAGCTTCCAAAAAACTACGAGTTCCCTGAAATCTCAGCAAACATTTTTTCACCCAATCTTGATGATACTTGCAGGTAATGATCAGTACACCAATCCCACTTGGCTCACCAAATTTCGTTCTTCTCGGTTAAACCGTTCCTTTGCAAGAACCGTTTTCATGTTTAGGTTTCACTCTGTTTTCTCCTATATGGATACATGTAGTTGGAACTCTAAATCAAACACGGTTTGTGCTAGCTCTTTGAAACTTGGCACAATAATGTAGTTCCAAGTTCTATCGCTATCGTTTGTGTTCTATTGAAGTAGCACCAAGCAGAGACTGAGGAGAATCACTTTCATTGAAAGGGGTTGCCAAGCTTCCAAAAAATTACGAGTTTTCTGAAATCTCAGCAAACATTTTTTTACCCAATCTTGATGATACTTGCAGGTAATGATCAGTACACCAATCCCACTTGGCTCACCAAATTTTGTTCTTCTCGGTTAAACCGTTCCTTTGCAGGAACCGTTTTCATGTTTAGGTTTCACTCTGTTTTCTCCTATACGGAAACATGTAGTTGGAACACTAAATCAAACACGGTTTGTGCTAGCTCTTTGAAACTTGGCACAATAATGTAGTTCCAAGTTCTATCAATATGGATTGTGTCCTATTGAAGAAGTCCCAAGCAGAGACTGAGAGAATCACTTTCATTGAAAGGGGTTTCCAAGCTTCCAAAAAACTACGAGTTTCCTGAAATCTCAGCAAACATTTTTTCACCCAATCTTGATGATCCTTGCAGGTAATGATCAGTCCACGAATCCCACTTGGCTCACCAAATTTCGTTCTTCTCGGTTAAACCGTTCCTTTGCAGGAACCGTTTTCATGTTTAGGTTTCACTCTGTTTTCTCCTATATGGATACATGTAGTTGGAACTCAAAATCAAACACGGTTTGTGCTAGCTCTTTGAAACTTGGCACAATAATGTAGTTCCAAGTTCTATCGCTATGGTTTGTGTCCTATTGAAGTAGCCCCAAGCAGAGACTAATGAGAATCACTTTCATTGAAAGGGGTTGCCAAGCTTCCAAAAAACTACGAGTTTCCTGAAATCTCAGCAACCATATTTTCACCCAATCTTGTTGATACTTGCAGGTAATGATCAGTACACCAATCCCACTGGGCTCACCAAATTTCGTTCTTCTCGGTTAAACCGTTCCTTTGCAGGAACCGTTTTCATGTTTAGGTTTCACTCTGTTTTCTCCTATATGGATACATGTACTTGGAACTCTAAATCAAACACGGTTTGTGCTAGCTCTTTGAAACTTGGCACAGTAATGTAGTTCCAAGTTCTATCGCTATGGTTTGTGTCCTATTGAAGTAGCCCCAAGCAGAGACTGACGAGAATCACTTTCATTCAAAGGGGTTGCCAAGCTTCCAAAAAACTACGAGTTTCCTGAAATCTCAGCAAACATTTTTTCACCCACTCTTGATGAGGCTTGCAGGTAATGATCAGTACACCAATCCCACTTGGCTCAGCAAATTTCGTTCTTCTCGGTTAAACCGTTCCTTTGCAGGAACCGTTTTCATATTAAGGTTTCACTCTCTTTTCTCCTATATGGATACATGTAGTTGGAACTCTAAATCAAACACGGTTTGTGCTAGCTCTTTGAAACTTGGCACAATAATGTAGTTCCAAGTTCTATCCCTATGGTTTGTGTCCTATTGAAGTAGCCCCAAGCAGAGACTGACGAGAATCACTTTCATTGAAAGGGGTTGCCAAGCTTCCAAAAAACTGAGAGTTTCCTGAATTCTCAGCAAACATTTTTTCACCCAATCTTGATGATACTTGCAGGTAATGATCAGTACACCAATCCCACTGGGCTCACCAAATTTCGTTCTTCTCTGTTAAACCGTTCCTTTGCAGGAACCGTTTTCATGTTAGGTTTCACTCTGTTTTCTCCTATATGGATAAATGTAGTTGGAACTCTAAATCAAACACGGTTTGCGCTAGCTCTTTGAAACTTGGCACAATAATGTAGTTCCAAGTTCTATCGCTATGGTTTGTGTCCTATTGAAGTAGCCCCAAGCAGAGACTGACGAGAATCACTTTCATTGAAAGGGGTTGCCAAGCTTCCAAAAAACTACGAGTTTCCTGAAATCTCAGCAAACATTTTTTCACCCAACTTGATGATACTTGCAGGTAATGATCAGTACACCAATCCCACTTGGCTCAGCAAATTTCGTTCTTCTCGGTTAAACCGTTCCTTTGCAGGAACCGTTTTCATGTTTAGGTTTCACTCTGTTTTCTCCTGTATGGATACATGTAGTTGGAACTCTAAATCAAACACGGTTTGTGCTAGCTCTTTGAAACTTGGCACAATAATGTAGTTCCAAGTTCTATCGCTATGGTTGTGTCCTATTGAAGTAGCCCCAAGCAGAGACTGACGAGAATCACTTTCATTGAAAGGGGTTGCCAAGCTTCCAGAAAACTACGAGTTTCCTGAAATCTCAGCAAACATTTTTTCACCCAATCTTGATGATACTTGCAGGTAATGATCAGTACACCAATCCCACTGGGCTCACCAAATTTCGTTCTTCTCGGTTAAACCGTTCCTTTGCAGGAACCGTTTTCATGTTTAGGTTTCACTCTGTTTTCTCCTATATGGATACATGTAGTTGGAACTCTAAATCAAACACGGTTTGTGCTAGCTCTTTGAAACTTGGCACAATAATGTAGTTCCAAGTTCTATCGCTATGGTTTGTGTCCTATTGAAGTAGCCCCAAGCAGAGACTGACGAGAATCACTTTCATTGAAAGGGGTTGAGAAGCTTCCAAAAAACTACGAGTTTCCTGAAATCTCAGCAAACATTTTTTCACCCAATCTTGATGATACTTGCAGGTAATGATCAGTACACCAATCCCCCTTGGCTCACCAAATTTCGTTCTTTTCGGTTAAACCGTTCCTTTGCAGGAACCGTTTTCATGTTTAGGTTTCACTCTCTTTTCTCCTATATGGATACATGTAGTTGGAACTCTAAATCAAACACGGTTTGTGCTAGCTCTTTGAAACTTGGCACAATAATATAGTTCCAAGTTCTATCGCTATGATTTGTGTCCTATTGAAGTAGCCCCAAGCAGAGACTGGCGAGAATCACTTTCATTGAAAGTGGTTGCCAAGCTTCCAAAAAACTACGAGTTTCCTGAAATCTCAGCAAACATTTTTTCACCCACTCTTGATGAGGCTTGCAGGTAATGATCAGTACACCAATCCCACTTGGCTCACCAAATTTCGTTCTTCTCGGTTAAACCGTTCCTTTGCAGGAACCGTTTTCATGTTTAGGTTTCACTCTGTTTTCTCCTATATGGATACATGTAGTTGGAACTCTAAATCAAACACGGTTTGTGCTAGCTCTTTGAAACTTGGCACAATAATGTAGTTCCAAGTTCTATCGTTATGGTTAGTGTCCTATTGAAGTAGCCCCTAGCAGAGACTGACGAGAATCACTTTCATTCAAAGGGGTTGCCAAGCTTCCAAAAAACTACGAGTTTCCTGAAATCTCAGCAAACATTTTTTCACCCAATCTTGATGATACTTGCAGGTAATGATCAGTACACCAATCCCACTGGGCTCACCAAATTTCGTTCTTCTCGGTTAAACCGTTCCTTTGCAGGAACCGTTTTCATGTTTAGGTTTCACTCTGTTTTCTCCTATATGGATACATGTAGTTGGAACTCAAAATCAAACACGGTTTGTGCTAGCTCTTTGAAACTTGGCACAATAATGTAGTTCCAAGTTCTATCGCTATGGTTTGTGTCCTATTGAAGTAGCCCCAAGCAGAGACTGACGAGAATCACTTTCATTGAAAGGGGTTGCCAAGCTTCCAAAAAACTACGAGTTTCCTGAAATCTCAGCAAACATTTTTTCACCCAATCTTGATGATACTTGCAGGTAATGATCAGTACACCAATCCCACTGGGCTCACCAAATTTCGTTCTTCTCGGTTAAACCGTTCCTTTGCAGGAACCGTTTTCATGTTTAGGTTTCACTCTGTTTTCTCCTATATGGATACATGTAGTTGGAACTCTAAATCAAACACGGTTTGTGCTAGCTCTTTGAAACTTGGCACAGTAATGTAGTTCCAAGTTCTATCGCTATGGTTTTGTGTCCTATTGAAGTAGCCCCAAGCAGAGACTGACGAGAATCACTTTCATTGAAAGGGGTTGACAAGCTTCCAAAAAACTACGAGTTTCCTGAAATCTCAGCAAACATTTTTTCACCCAATCTTGATGATACTTGCAAGTAATGATCAGTACACCAATCCCACTGGGCTCACCAAATTTCGTTCTTCTCGGTTAAACCGTTCCTTTGCAGGAACCGTTTTCATGTTTAGGTTTCACTCTGTTTTCTCCTATATGGATACATGTAGTTGGAACTCTAAATCAAACACGGTTTGTGCTAGCTCTTTGAAACTTGGCACAATAATGTAGTTCCAAGTTCTATCGCTATGGTTTGTGTCCTATTGAAGTAGCCCCAAGCAGAGACTGACGAGAATCACTTTCATTGAAAGGGGTTGACAAGCTTCCAAAAAACTACGAGTTTCCTGAAATCTCAGCAAACATTTTTTCACCCAATCTTGATGATACTTGCAGGTAATGATCAGTACACCAATCCCACTTGGCTCACCAAATTTCGTTCTTTTCGGAAAACCCTTCCTTTGCAGAAACCGTTTTCATGTTTAGGTTTCACTCTCTTTTCTCCTATATGGATACATGTAGTTGGAACACTAAATCAAACACGGATTGCGCTAGCTCTTTAAAACTTGGCACAATAATGTAGTTCCAAGTTATATCGCTATGGTTTGTGTCCTATTGAAGTAGCCCCAAGCAGAGACTGACGAGAATCACTTTCATTGAAAGGGGTTGCCAAGCTTCCAAAAAACTACGAGTTTCCTGAAATCTCAGCAAACATTTTTTCACCCACTCTTGATGAGGCTTGCAGGTAATGATCAGTACACCAATCCCACTTGGCTCACCAAATTTCGTTCTTCTCGGTTAAACCGTTCCTTTGCAGGAACCGTTTTCATGTTTAGGTTTCACTCTGTTTTCTCCTATATGGATACATGTAGTTGGAACTCTAAATCAAACACGGTGTGTGCTAGCTCTTTGAAACTTGGCACAATAATGTAGTTCCAAGTTCTATCGCTATGGTTTGTGTCCTATTGAAGTAGCCCCAAGCAGAGACTGACGAGAATCACTTTCATTGAAAGGGGTTGCCAAGATTCCAAAAAAGTACGAGTTTCCTGAAATCTCAGCAAACATTTTTTCACCCACTCTTGATGATACTTGCAAGTAATGATCAGTACACCAATCCCACTTGGCTCACCAAATTTCGTTCTTCTCGGTTAATCCGTTCCTTTGCAGGAACCGTTTTCATGTTTAGGTTTCACTCTCTTTTCTCCTATATGGATACATGTATTTGGAACTCTAAATCAAACACGGTTTGTGCTAGCTCTTTGAAACTTTGCACAATAATGTAGTTCCAAGTTCTATCGCTATGGTTTGTGTCCTATTGAAGTAGCCCCAAGCAGAGACTGACGAGAATCACTTTCATTGAAAGGGGTTGCCAAGCTTCCAAAAAACTACGAGTTTCCTGAAATCTCAGCAAACATTTTTTCACCCAATCTTGATGATACTTGCAGGTAATGATCAGTACACCAATCCCACTTGGCTCACCAAATTTCGTTCTTTTCGGTTAAACCGTTCCTTTGCAGGAACCGTTTTCATATTTAGGTTTCACTCTCTTTTCTCCTATATGGATACATGTAGTTGGAACTCTAAATCAAACACGGTTTGAGCTAGCTCTTTGAAACTTGGCACAATAATGTAGTTCCAAGTTCTATCGCTATGGTTTGTGTCCTATTGAAGTAGCCCCAAGCAGAGACTGACGAGAATCACTTTCATTGAAAGGGGTTGCCAAGCTCCCAAAAACTACGAGTTTCCTGAAATCTCAGCAAACATTTTTTCACCCAATCTTGATGATACTTGCAGGTAATGATCAGTACACCAATCCCACTTGGCTCACCAAATTTCGTTCTTCTCGGTTAAACCGTTCCTTTGCAGGAACCGTTTTCATGTTTAGGTTTCACTGTGTTTTCTCCTATATGGATAAATGTAGTTGGAACTCTAAATCAAACACGGTTTGTGCTAGCTCTTTGAAACTTGGCACAATAATGTAGTTCCAAGTTCTATCGCTATGGTTTGTGTCCTATTGAAGTAGCCCCAAGCAGAGACTGACGAGAATCACTTTCATTGAAAGGGGTTGACAAGCTTCCAAAATACTACGAGTTTCCTGAAATCTCAGCAAACATTTTTTCACCCAATCTTGATGATACTTGCAGGTAATGATCAGTACACCAATCCCACTTGGCTCACCAAATTTCGTTCTTTTCGGTTAAACCCTTCCTTTGCAGAAACCGTTTTCATGTTTAGGTTTCACTCTCTTTTCTCCTATATGGATACATGTAGTTGGAACTCTAAATCAAACACGGTTTGTGCTAGCTCTTTGAAACTTGGCACAATAATGTAGTTCCAAGTTCTATCGCTATGGTTTGTGTCCTATTGAAGTAGCCCCAAGCAGAGACTGACGAGAATCACTTTCATTGAAAGGGGTTGCCAAGATTCCAAAAAAGTACGAGTTTCCTGAAATCTCAGCAAACATTTTTTCACCCACTCTTGATGATACTTGCAAGTAATGATCAGTACACCAATCCCACTTGGCTCACCAAATTTCGTTCTTCTCGGTTAATCCGTTCCTTTGCAGGAACCGTTTTCATGTTTAGGTTTCACTCTCTTTTCTCCTATATGGATACATGTATTTGGAACTCTAAATCAAACACGGTTTGTGCTAGCTCTTTGAAACTTTGCACAATAATGTAGTTCCAAGTTCTATCGCTATGGTTTGTGTCCTATTGAAGTAGCCCCAAGCAGAGACTGACGAGAATCACTTTCATTGAAAGGGGTTGCCAAGCTTCCAAAAAACTACGAGTTTCCTGAAATCTCAGCAAACATTTTTTCACCCAATCTTGATGATACTTGCAGGTAATGATCAGTACACCAATCCCACTTGGCTCACCAAATTTCGTTCTTTTCGGTTAAACCGTTCCTTTGCAGGAACCGTTTTCATGTTTAGGTTTCACTCTCTTTTCTCCTATATGGATACATGTAGTTGGAACTCTAAATCAAACACGGTTTGAGCTAGCTCTTTGAAACTTGGCACAATAATGTAGTTCCAAGTTCTATCGCTATGGTTTGTGTCCTATTGAAGTAGCCCCAAGCAGAGACTGACGAGAATCACTTTCATTGAAAGGGGTTGCCAAGCTCCCAAAAACTACGAGTTTCCTGAAATCTCAGCAAACATTTTTTCACCCACTCTTGATGAGGCTTGCAGGTAATGATCAGTACACCAATCCCACTTGGCTCAACAAATTTCGTTCTTCTCGGTTAAACCGTTCCTTTGCAGGAACCGTTTTCATGTTTAGGTTTCACTGTGTTTTCTCCTATATGGATAAATGTAGTTGGAACTCTAAATCAAACACGGTTTGTGCTAGCTCTTTGAAACTTGGCACAATAATGTAGTTCCAAGTTCTATCACTATGGTTTGTGTCCTATTGAAGTAGCCCCAAGCAGAGACTGACGAGAATCACTTTCATTGAAAGGGGTTGCCAAGCTTCCAAAAAACTACGAGTTTCCTGAAATCTCAGCAAACATTTTTTCACCCAATCTTGATGATACTTGCAGGTAATGATCAGTACACCAATTCCACTGGGCTCACCAAATTTCGTTCTTCTCGGTTAAACCGTTCCTTTGCAGGAACCGTTTTCATGTTTAGGTTTCACTCTGTTTTCTCCTATATGGATACATGTAGTTGGAACTCTAAATCAAACACGGTTTGTGCTAACTCTTTGAAACTTGGCACAATAATGTAGTTCCAAATTCTATCGCTATGGTTTGTGTCCTATTGAAGTAGCCCCAAGCAGAGACTGACGAGAATCACTTTCATTGAAAGGGGTTGCCAAGCTTCCAAAAAACTACGAGTTTCCTGAAATCTCAGCAAACATTTTTTCACCCACTCTTGATGAGGCTTGCAGGTAATGATCAGTACACCAATCGCACTTGGCTCACCAAATTTCGTTCTTCTCGGTTAAACCGTTCCTTTGCAGGAACCGTTTTCATGTTTAGGTTTCACTTTGTTTTCTCCTATATGGATACATGTAGTTGGAACTCTAAATCAAACACGGTTTGTGCTAGCTCTTTGAAACTTGGCACAATAATGTAGTTCCAAGTTCTATCGCTATGGTTTGTGTCCTATTGAAGTAGCCCCAAGCAGAGACTGACGAGAATCACTTTCATTGAAAGGAATTGACAAGCTTCCAAAAAACTACGAGTTTCCTGAAATCTCAGCAAACATTTTTTCACCCACTCTTGATGAGGCTTGCAGGTAATGATCAGTACACCAATCCCACTTGGCTCACCAAATTTCGTTCTTCTCGGTTAAACCCTTCCTTTGCAGGAACCGTTTTCATGTTTAGGTTTCACTCTGTTTTCTCCTATATGGATAAATGTAGTTGGAACTCTAAATCAAACACGGTTTGTGCTAGCTCTTTGAAACTTGGCATAATAATGTAGTTCCAAGTTCTATCGCTATGGTTTGTGTCCTATTGAAGTAGCCCCAAGCAGAGACTGACGAGAATCACTTTCATTGAAAGGGGTTGCCAAGCTTCCAAAAAACTACGAGTTTCCTGAAATCTCAGCAAACATTTTTTCACCCAATCTTGATGATACTTGCAGGTAATGATCAGTACACCAATCCCACTGGGCTCACCAAATTTCGTTCTTCTCGGTTAAACCGTTCCTTTGCAGGAAACGTTTTCATGTTTAGGTTTCACTCTGTTTTCTCCTATATGGATACATGTAGTTGGAACTCTAAATCAAACACGGTTTGTGCTAGCTCTTTGAAACTTGGCACAATAATGTAGTTCCAAGTTCTATCGCTATGATTTGTGTCCTATTGAAGTAGCCCCAAGCAGAGACTGACGAGAATCACTTTCATTGAAAGGGGTTGCCAAGCTTCCAAAAAACTACGAGTTTCCTGAAATCTCAGCAAACATTTTTTCACCCAATCTTGATGATACTTGCAGGTAATGATCAGTACACCAATCCCACTGGGCTCACCAAATTTCGTTCTTCTCGGTTAAACCGTTCCTTTGCAGGAACCGTTTTCATGTTTAGGTTTCACTCTGTTTTCTCCTATATGGATACATGTATTTGGAACTCTAAATCAATCACGGTTTGTGCTAGCTCTTTGAAACTTGGCACAATAATGTAGTTCCAAGTTCTATCGCTATGGTTTGTGTCCTATTGAAGTAGCCCCAAGCAGAGACTGACGAGAATCACTTTCATTGAAAGGGGTTGCCAAGCTTCCAAAAAACTACGAGTTTCCTGAAATCTCAGCAAACATTTTTTCACCCAATCTTGATGATACTTGCAGGTAATGATCAGTACACCAATCCCACTTGGCTCACCAAATTTCGTTCTTTTCGGAAAACCCTTCCTTTGCAGAAACCGTTTTCATGTTTAGGTTTCACTCTCTTTTCTCCTATATGGATACATGTAGTTTTAACTCTAAATCAAACACGGTTTGT
>NW_027553108.1:0-46519 GCF_045843805.1 Urocitellus parryii
CTTTCATAGAAAGGGGTTGCCAGGCTTCCAAAAAACTGCGAGTTTCCTGAAATCTCAGCAAACATTTTTGCACCCAGTCTTGATGATACTTCCATTTAATGATCAGTACACCAATCCCACTTGGCTCACCAAATTTCGTTCTTCTAGGTTAAACCGTTCCTTTGCAGTAATCGTTTTCATATTTAGGTTTCACTCTGTTATCTCCTATATGGATACATGTAGTTGGAACTCTAAATCAAACACGGTTTGTGCTAGCTCTTTGAAACTTGGCACAATAATGTAGTTCCAAGTTCTATCGCTATGGTTTGTGTGCTATTGAAGTAGCCCCAAGCAGAGACTGACGAGAATCCCTTTCATTGAAAGGGGTTGCCAAGCTTCCAAAAAACTACGAGTTTCCTGAAATCTCAGCAAACAATTTTTCACCCAATTTTGATTATACTTGCAGGTAGTGATCAGTACACGAATCCCACTTGGCTCACCAAATTTCGTTCTTCTAGGTTAAAACGTTCCTTTGCAGTAACCGTTTTCATGTTTAGGTTTCACTCTGTTGTCTCCTATATGGATACATGTAGTTGGAACTCTAAATCAAACACGGTTTGTGCTAGCTCTTTGAAACTTGGCACAATAATGTAGTTCCAAGTTCTATCGCTATGGTTTGTGTGCTATTGAAGTAGCCCCAAGCAGAGACTGACGAGAATCCCTTTCATAGAAAGGGGTTGCCAGGCTTCCAAAAAACTGCGAGTTTCCTGAAATCTCAGCAAACATTTTTTCACCCAGTCTTGATGATACTTCCATTTAATGATCAGTACACCAATCCCACTTGGCTCACCAAATTTCGTTCTTCTAGGTTAAACCGTTCCTTTGCAGTAATCGTTTTCATATTTAGGTTTCACTCTGTTTTCTCCTATATGGATACATGTAGTTGGAACTCTAAATCAAACACGGTTTGTGCTAGCTCTTTGAAACTTGGCACAATAATGTAGTTTCAAGTTCTATCGCTATGGTTTGTGTGCTATTGAAGTAGCCCCAAGCAGAGACTGACGAGAATCCCTATCATTGAAAGGGGTTGCCAAGCTTCCAAAAAACTACGAGTTTCCAGAAATCTCAGCAAACATTTTTTTCACCCAATCTTGATGATACTTCCATTTAATGATCAGTACACCAATCCCACTTGGCTCACCAAATTTCGTTCTTCTAGGTTAAACCGTTCCTTTGCAGTAACCGTTTTCATGTTTAGGTTTCACTCTGTTTTCTCCTATATGGATACATGTAGTTGGAACTCTAAATCAAACACGGTTTGTGCTAGCTCTTTGAAACTTGGCACAATAATTTAGTTCCAAGTTCTATCGCTATGCTTTGTGTGCTATTGAAGTAGCCCCAAGCAGAGACTGACGAGAATCCCTTTCATTGAAAGGGGTTGCCAAGCTTCCAAAAAACTACGAGTTTCCTGAAATCTCAGCAAACAATTTTTCACCCAATTTTGATTATACTTGCAGGTAGTGATCACTACTCGAATCCCACTTGGCTCACCAAATTTCGTTCTTCTAGGTTAAAACGTTCCTTTGCAGTAACCGTTTTCATGTTTAGGTTTCACTCTGTTGTCTCCTATATGGATACATGTAGTTGGAACTCTAAATCAAACACGGTTTGTGCTAGCTCTTTGAAACTTGGCACAATAATGTAGTTCCAATTTCTATCGCTATGGTTTGTGTGCTATTGAAGTAGCCCCAAGCAGAGACTGATGAGAATCCCTTTCATAGAAAGGGGTTGCCAGGCTTCCAAAAAACTGCGAGTTTCCTGAAATCTCAGCAAGCATTTTTTCACCCAATCTTGATAATACTTGCAGGTAGTGATCAGTAAACCAATGCCATTTCTCTCACCAAATTTCGTTCTTCTAGGTTAAACCGTTCCTTTGCAATAACCGTTTTCATATTTAGGTTTCACTCTGTTTTCTCGTATATGGATACATGTAGTTGCAACTCTAAATCAAACACGGGTTGTACTAGCTCTTTGAAACTTGGCACAATAATGTAGTTCCAAGTTCTATCGCTATGGTTTGTGTGCTATTGAAGCAGCCCCAAGCAGAGACTGACGAGAATCCCTTTCATAGAAAGGGGTTGCCAGGCTTCCAAAAAACTGCGAGTTTCCTGAAATCTCAGCAAACATTTTTGCACCCAGTCTTGATGATACTTCCATTTAATGATCAGTACACCAATCCCACTTGGCTCACCAAATTTCGTTCTTCTAGGTTAAACCGTTCCTTTGCAGTAATCGTTTTCATATTTAGGTTTCACTCTGTTATCTCCTATATGGATACATGTAGTTGGAACTCTAAATCAAACACGGTTTGTGCTAGCTCTTTGAAACTTGGCACAATAATGTAGTTCCAAGTTCTATCGCTATGGTTTGTGTGCTATTGAAGTAGCCCCAAGCAGAGACTGACGAGAATCACTTTCATTGAAGGGGTTGCCAAGCTTCCAAAAAACTACGAGTTTCCTGAAATCTCAGCAAACAATTTTTCACCCAATCTGGATGATACTTGTAGGTAGTGATCAGTACACAAATCCCACTTGGCTCACCAAAATTTCGTTCTTCTAGGTTAAACCGTTCCTTTGCAGTAACCGTTTTCATGTTTAGGTTTCACTCTGTTTTCTCCTATATGGATACATGTAGTTGGAACTCTAAATCAAACACGGTTTGTGCTAGCTCTTTGAAACTTGGCACAATAATGTAGTTCCAAGTTCTATCGCTATGGTTTGTGTGCTATTGAAGTAGCCCCAAGCAGAGACTGACGAGAATCACTTTCATAGAAAGGGGTTGCCAGGCTTCCAAAAAACTGCGAGTTTCCTGAAATCTCAGCAAACATTTTTGCACCCAGTCTTGATGATACTTCCATTTAATGATCAGTACACCAATCCCACTTGGCTCACCAAATTTCGTTCTTCTAGGTTAAACCGTTCCTTTGCAGTAATCGTTTTCATATTTAGGTTTCACTCTGTTATCTCCTATATGGATACATGTAGTTGGAACTCTAAATCAAACACGGTTTGTGCTAGCTCTTTGAAACTTGGCACAATAATGTAGTTCCAAGTTCTATCGCTATGGTTTGTGTGCTATTGAAGTAGCCCCAAGCAGAGACTGACGAGAATCCGTTTCATAGAAAGGGGTTGCCAGGCTTCCAAAAATCTGCGAGTTTCCTGAAATCTCAGCAAACATTTTTTAACCAGTCTTGATGATACTTCCATTTAATGATCAGTACACCAATCCCACTTGGCTCACCAAATTTCGTTCTTCTAGGTTAAACCGTTCCTTTGCAGTAACCGTTTTCATGTTTAGGTTTCACTCTGTTGTCTCCTATATGGATACATGTAGTTGGAACTCTAAATCAAACACGGTTTGTGCTAGCTCTTTGAAACTTGGCACAATAATGTAGTTCCAATTTCTATCACTATGGTTTGTGTGCTATTGAAGTAGCCCCAAGCAGAGACTGATGAGAATCCCTTTCATAGAAAGGGGTTGCCAGGCTTCCAAAAAACTGCGAGTTTCCTGAAATCTCAGCAAGCATTTTTTCACCCAATCTTGATAATACTTGCAGGTAGTGATCAGGAAACCAATGCCATTTCTCTCACCAAATTTCGTTCTTCTAGGTTAAACCGTTCCTTTGCAATAACCGTTTTCATATTTAGGTTTCACTCTGTTTTCTCGTATATGGATACATGTAGTTGGAACTCTAAATCAAACACGGGTTGTACTAGCTCTTTGAAACTTGGCACAATAATGTAGTTCCAAGTTCTATCGCTATGGTTTGTGTGCTATTGAAGTAGCCCCAAGCAGAGACTGACGAGAATCCCTTTCATAGAAAGGGGTTGCCAGGCTTCCAAAAAACTGCGAGTTTCCTGAAATCTCAGCAAACATTTTTTCACCCAGTCTTGATGATACTTCCATTTAATGATCAGTACACCAATCCCACTTGGCTCACCAAATTTCGTTCTTCTAGGTTAAACCGTTCCTTTGCAGTAATCGTTTTCATATTTAGGTTTCACTCTGTTATCTCCTATATGGATACATGTAGTTGGAACTCTAAATCAAACACGGTTTGTGCTAGCTCTTTGAAACTTGGCACAATAATGTAGTTCCAATTTCTATCACTATGGTTTGTGTGCTATTGAAGTAGCCCCAAGCAGAGACTGATGAGAATCCCTTTCATAGAAAGGGGTTGCCAGGCTTCCAAAAAACTGCGAGTTTCCTGAAATCTCAGCAAGCATTTTTTCACCCAATCTTGATAATACTTGCAGGTAGTGATCAGTAAACCAATGCCATTTCTCTCACCAAATTTCGTTCTTCTAGGTTAAACCGTTCCTTTGCAATAACCGTTTTCATATTTAGGTTTCACTCTGTTTTCTCGTATATGGATACATGTAGTTGGAACTCTGAATCAAACACGGGTTGTACTAGCTCTTTGAAACTTGGAACAATAATGTAGTTCCAAGTTCTATCGCTATGGTTTGTGTGCTATTGAAGTAGCCCCAAGCAGAGACTGACGAGAATCCCTTTCATTGAAATTGGTTGCCAAGCTTCCAAAAAACTACGAGTTTCCTGAAATCTCAGCAAACATTTTTTCACCCAATATTGATGATACTTCTGTTTAATGATCAGTACACCAATCCCACTTGGCTCACCAAATTTCGTTCTTCTAGGTTAAACCGTTCCTTTGTAGTAACCATTTTCATGTTTAGGTTTAACTCTGTTTTCTCCTATATGGATACTTGTAGTTGGAACTCTAAATCAAACACGGTTTGTGCTAGCTCTTTGAAACTTGGCACAATAATGTAGTTCCAAGGACAGGGTAGGGACGAAGAGCTTGAGAAGAAGATTTACATTAAACAGGGATGAGAGGTGGGAGGGAAAGGGAGTGAGAAGGGAAATTGCATGGAAATGGAAGGCGATCCTCAGGGATATACAAAATGTCATACAAGAGGAAAGGAGGGGTAAGACAAGATAATACACATGGAAGAAATGATTTACAGTAGAAGGGGTAGAGAGAGAAAAGGGGAGGGGAGGGGAGGGGAGGGGAGGGGAGGGGAGGGGGGATAGTAGAGAATAGGACAGACATCAGAATACATCAGACACTAGAAAGGCAATATGTCAATCAATGGAAGGGAAACTGAAGGGATACAGCAATTTGTATACGGGGTAAAAGGGGGAGTTCATAATCCACGTGAATCAAACCGTGTAATATGATGTATTAAGAACTATGTAATGTTATGAACGACCAATAAAAAAAAAAAAAAAAAAAAATAATGTAGTTCCAAGTTCTATCACTATGGTTTGTGTGCTATTGAAGTAGCCCCAAGCAGAGACTGACGAGAATCCCTTTCATAGAAAGGGGTTGCCAGGCTTCCAAAAAACTGCGAGTTTCCTGAAATCTCAGCAAACATTTTTGCACCCAGTCTTGATGATACTTCCATTTAATGATCAGTACACCAATCCCACTTGGCTCACCAAATTTCGTTCTTCTAGGTTAAACCGTTCCTTTGCAGTAATCATTTTCATATTTAGGTTTCACTCTGTTATCTCCTATATGGATACATGTAGTTGGAACTCTAAATCAAACACGGTTTGTGCTAGCTCTTTGAAACTTGGCACAATAATGTAGTTCCAAGTTCTATCGCTATGGTTTGTGTGCTATTGAAGTAGCCCCAAGCAGAGCCTGACGAGAATCACTTTCATTGAAGGGGTTGCCAAGCTTCCAAAAAACTACGAGTTTCCTGAAATCTCAGCAAACATTTTTTCACCCAATCTTGATGATACTTGCAGGTAGTGATCAGTACACAAGTCCCACTTGGCTCACCAAATTTCGTTCTTCTAGGTTACACCGTTCCTTTGCAGTAACCGTTTTCATGTTTAGGTTTCACTCTGTTTTCTCCTATATGGATACATGTAGTTGGAACTCTAAATCAAACACGGTTTGTGCTAGCTCTTTGAAACTTGGCACAATAATGTAGTTCCAAGTTCTATCACTATGGTTTGTGTGCTATTGAAGTAGCCCCAAGCAGAGACTGACGAGAATCCCTTTCATAGAAAGGGGTTGCCAGGCTTCCAAAAAACTGCGAGTTTCCTGAAATCTCAGCAAACATTTTTTCACCCAGTCTTGATGATACTTCCATTTAATGATCAGTACACCAATCCCACTGGGCTCACCAAATTTCGTTCTTCTAGGTTAAACCGTTCCTTTGCAGTAACCGTTTTCATGTTTAGGTTTCACTCTGTTTTCTCCTATATGGATACATGTAGTTGGAACTCTAAATCAAACACGGTTTGTGCTAGCTCTTTGAAAGTTGGCACAATAATGTAGTTCCAAGTTCTATCGCTATGGTTTGTGTGCTATTGAAGTAGCCCCAAGCAGAGACTGACGAGAATCCCTTTCATAGAAAGGGTTGCCAGGCTTCCAAAAAACTGTGAGTTTCCTGAAATCTCAGCAAACATTTTTTCACCCAGTCTTGATGATACTTCCATTTAATGATCAGTACACCAATCCCACTTGGCTCACCAAATTTCGTTCTTCTAGGTTAAACCGTTCCTTTGCAGTAATCGTTTTCATATTTAGGTTTCACTCTCTTTTCTCCTATATAGATACATGTAGTTGGAACTCTAAATCAAACACGGTTTGTGCTAGCTCTTTGAAACTTGGCACAATAATGTAGTTTCAAGTTCTATCGCTATGGTTTGTGTGCTATTGAAGTAGCCCCAAGCAGAGACTGACGAGAATCCCTATCATTGAAAGGGGTTGCCAAGCTTCCAAAAGACTACGAGTTTCCAGAAATCTCAGCAAACATTTTTTTCACCCAATCTTGATGATACTACCATTTAATGATCAGTACACCAATCCCACTTGGCTCACCAAATTTCGTTCTTCTAGGTTAAACCGTTCCTTTGCAGTAACCGTTTTCATGTTTAGGTTTCACTCTGTTTTCTCCTATATGGATACATGTAGTTGGAACTCTAAATCAAACACGGTTTGTGCTAGCTCTTTGAAACTTGGCACAATAATTTAGTTCCAAGTTCTATCGCTATGCTTTGTGTGCTATTGAAGTAGCCCCAAGCAGAGACTGACGAGAATCCCTTTCATTGAAAGGGGTTGCCAAGCTTCCAAAAAACTACGAGTTTCCTGAAATCTCAGCAAACAATTTTTCACCCAATTTTGATTATACTTGCAGGTAGTGATCACTACTCGAATCCCACTTGGCTCACCAAATTTCGTTCTTCTAGGTTAAAACGTTCCTTTGCAGTAACCGTTTTCATGTTTAGGTTTCACTCTGTTGTCTCCTATATGGATACATGTAGTTGGAACTCTAAATCAAACACGGTTTGTGCTAGCTCTTTGAAACTTGGCACAATAATGTAGTTCCAATTTCTATCGCTATGGTTTGTGTGCTATTGAAGTAGCCCCAAGCAGAGACTGATGAGAATCCCTTTCATAGAAAGGGGTTGCCAGGCTTCCAAAAAACTGCGAGTTTCCTGAAATCTCAGCAAGCATTTTTTCACCCAATCTTGATAATACTTGCAGGTAGTGATCAGTAAACCAATGCCATTTCTCTCACCAAATTTCGTTCTTCTAGGTTAAACCGTTCCTTTGCAATAACCGTTTTCATATTTAGGTTTCACTCTGTTTTCTCGTATATGGATACATGTAGTTGCAACTCTAAATCAAACACGGGTTGTACTAGCTCTTTGAAACTTGGCACAATAATGTAGTTCCAAGTTCTATCGCTATGGTTTGTGTGCTATTGAAGCAGCCCCAAGCAGAGACTGACGAGAATCCCTTTCATAGAAAGGGGTTGCCAGGCTTCCAAAAAACTGCGAGTTTCCTGAAATCTCAGCAAACATTTTTGCACCCAGTCTTGATGATACTTCCATTTAATGATCAGTACACCAATCCCACTTGGCTCACCAAATTTCGTTCTTCTAGGTTAAACCGTTCCTTTGCAGTAATCGTTTTCATATTTAGGTTTCACTCTGTTATCTCCTATATGGATATATGTAGTTGGAACTCTAAATCAAACACGGTTTGTGCTAGCTCTTTGAAACTTGGCACAATAATGTAGTTCCAAGTTCTATCGCTATGGTTTGTGTGCTATTGAAGTAGCCCCAAGCAGAGACTGACGAGAATCACTTTCATTGAAGGGGTTGCCAAGCTTCCAAAAAACTACGAGTTTCCTGAAATCTCAGCAAACAATTTTTCACCCAATCTTGATGATACTTGTAGGTAGTGATCAGTACACAAATCCCACTTGGCTCACCAAATTTCGTTCTTCTAGGTTAAACCGTTCCTTTGCAGTAACCGTTTTCATGTTTAGGTTTCACTCTGTTATCTCCTATATGGATACATGTAGTTGGAACTCTAAATCAAACATGGTTTGTGCTAGCTCTTTGAAACTTGGCACAATAATGTAGTTCCAAGTTCTATCGCTATGGTTTGTGTGCTATTGAAGTAGCCCCAAGCAGAGACTGACGAGAATCACTTTCATAGAAAGGGGTTGCCAGGCTTCCAAAAAACTGCGAGTTTCCTGAAATCTCAGCAAACATTTTTGCACCCAGTCTTGATGATACTTCCATTTAATGATCAGTACACCAATCCCACTTGGCTCACCAAATTTCGTTCTTCTAGGTTAAACCGTTCCTTTGCAGTAATCGTTTTCATATTTAGGTTTCACTCTGTTATCTCCTATATGGATACATGTAGTTGGAACTCTAAATCAAACACGGTTTGTGCTAGCTCTTTGAAACTTGGCACAATAATGTAGTTCCAAGTTCTATCGCTATGGTTTGTGTGCTATTGAAGTAGCCCCAAGCAGAGACTGACGAGAATCCGTTTCATAGAAAGGGGTTGCCAGGCTTCCAAAAATCTGCGAGTTTCCTGAAATCTCAGCAAACATTTTTTAACCAGTCTTGATGATACTTCCATTTAATGATCAGTACACCAATCCCACTTGGCTCACCAAATTTCGTTCTTCTAGGTTAAACCGTTCCTTTGCAGTAACCGTTTTCATGTTTAGGTTTCACTCTGTTGTCTCCTATATGGATACATGTAGTTGGAACTCTAAATCAAACACGGTTTGTGCTAGCTCTTTGAAACTTGGCACAATAATGTAGTTCCAATTTCTATCACTATGGTTTGTGTGCTATTGAAGTAGCCCCAAGCAGAGACTGATGAGAATCCCTTTCATAGAAAGGGGTTGCCAGGCTTCCAAAAAACTGCGAGTTTCCTGAAATCTCAGCAAGCATTTTTTCACCCAATCTTGATAATACTTGCAGGTAGTGATCAGGAAACCAATGCCATTTCTCTCACCAAATTTCGTTCTTCTAGGTTAAACCGTTCCTTTGCAATAACCGTTTTCATATTTAGGTTTCACTCTGTTTTCTCGTATATGGATACATGTAGTTGGAACTCTAAATCAAACACGGGTTGTACTAGCTCTTTGAAACTTGGCACAATAATGTAGTTCCAAGTTCTATCGCTATGGTTTGTGTGCTATTGAAGTAGCCCCAAGCAGAGACTGACGAGAATCCCTTTCATAGAAAGGGGTTGCCAGGCTTCCAAAAAACTGCGAGTTTCCTGAAATCTCAGCAAACATTTTTGCACCCAGTCTTGATGATACTTCCATTTAATGATCAGTACACCAATCCCACTTGGCTCACCAAATTTCGTTCTTCTAGGTTAAACCGTTCCTTTGCAGTAATCGTTTTCATATTTAGGTTTCACTCTGTTATCTCCTATATGGATACATGTAGTTGGAACTCTAAATCAAACACGGTTTGTGCTAGCTCTTTGAAACTTGGCACAATAATGTAGTTCCAAGTTCTATCGCTATGGTTTGTGTGCTATTGAAGTAGCCCCAAGCAGAGACTGACGAGAATCCGTTTCATAGAAAGGGGTTGCCAGGCTTCCAAAAATCTGCGAGTTTCCTGAAATCTCAGCAAACATTTTTTAACCAGTCTTGATGATACTTCCATTTAATGATCAGTACACCAATCCCACTTGGCTCACCAAATTTCGTTCTTCTAGGTTAAACCGTTCCTTTGCAGTAACCGTTTTCATGTTTAGGTTTCACTCTGTTGTCTCCTATATGGATACATGTAGTTGGAACTCTAAATCAAACACGGTTTGTGCTAGCTCTTTGAAACTTGGCACAATAATGTAGTTCCAATTTCTATCACTATGGTTTGTGTGCTATTGAAGTAGCCCCAAGCAGAGACTGATGAGAATCCCTTTCATAGAAAGGGGTTGCCAGGCTTCCAAAAAACTGCGAGTTTCCTGAAATCTCAGCAAGCATTTTTTCACCCAATCTTGATAATACTTGCAGGTAGTGATCAGGAAACCAATGCCATTTCTCTCACCAAATTTCGTTCTTCTAGGTTAAACCGTTCCTTTGCAATAACCGTTTTCATATTTAGGTTTCACTCTGTTTTCTCGTATATGGATACATGTAGTTGGAACTCTAAATCAAACACGGGTTGTACTAGCTCTTTGAAACTTGGCACAATAATGTAGTTCCAAGTTCTATCGCTATGGTTTGTGTGCTATTGAAGTAGCCCCAAGCAGAGACTGACGAGAATCCCTTTCATAGAAAGGGGTTGCCAGGCTTCCAAAAAACTGCGAGTTTCCTGAAATCTCAGCAAACATTTTTTCACCCAGTCTTGATGATACTTCCATTTAATGATCAGTACACCAATCCCACTTGGCTCACCAAATTTCGTTCTTCTAGGTTAAACCGTTCCTTTGCAGTAATCGTTTTCATATTTAGGTTTCACTCTGTTATCTCCTATATGGATACATGTAGTTGGAACTCTAAATCAAACATGGTTTGTGCTAGCTCTTTGAAACTTGGCACAATAATGTAGTTCCAAGTTCTATCGCTATGGTTTGTGTGCTATTGAAGTAGCCCCAAGCAGAGACTGACGAGAATCCCTTTCATAGAAAGGGGTTGCCAGGCTTCCAAATAACTGCGAGTTTCCTGAAATCTCAGCAAACATTTTTGCACCCAGTCTTGATGATACTTCCATTTAATGATCAGTACACCAATCCCACTTGGCTCACCAAATTTCGTTCTTCTAGGTTAAACCGTTCCTTTGCAGTAATCGTTTTCATATTTAGGTTTCACTCTGTTATCTCCTATATGGATACATGTAGTTGGAACTCTAAATCAAACACGGTTTGTGCTAGCTCTTTGAAACTTGGCACAATAATGTAGTTCCAATTTCTATCACTATGGTTTGTGTGCTATTGAAGTAGCCCCAAGCAGAGACTGATGAGAATCCCTTTCATAGAAAGGGGTTGCCAGGCTTCCAAAAAACTGCGAGTTTCCTGAAATCTCAGCAAGCATTTTTTCACCCAATCTTGATAATACTTGCAGGTAGTGATCAGGAAACCAATGCCATTTCTCTCACCAAATTTCGTTCTTCTAGGTTAAACCGTTCCTTTGCAATAACCGTTTTCATATTTAGGTTTCACTCTGTTTTCTCGTATATGGATACATGTAGTTGGAACTCTAAATCAAACACGGGTTGTACTAGCTCTTTGAAACTTGGCACAATAATGTAGTTCCAAGTTCTATCGCTATGGTTTGTGTGCTATTGAAGTAGCCCCAAGCAGAGACTGACGAGAATCCCTTTCATAGAAAGGGGTTGCCAGGCTTCCAAAAAACTGCGAGTTTCCTGAAATCTCAGCAAACATTTTTGCACCCAGTCTTGATGATACTTCCATTTAATGATCAGTACACCAATCCCACTTGGCTCACCAAATTTCGTTCTTCTAGGTTAAACCGTTCCTTTTTAGTAATCGTTTTCATATTTAGGTTTCACTCTGTTATCTCCTATATGGATACATGTAGTTGGAACTCTAAATCAAACACGGTTTGTGCTAGCTCTTTGAAACTTGGCACAATAATGTAGTTCCAAGTTCTATCGCTATGGTTTGTGTGCTATTGAAGTAGCCCCAAGCAGAGACTGACGAGAATCACTTTCATTGAAGGGGTTGCCAAGCTTCCAAAAAACTACGAGTTTCCTGAAATCTCAGCAAACAATTTTTCACCCAATCTTGATGATACTTGTAGGTAGTGATCAGTACACAATTCCCACTTGGCTCACCAAATTTCGTTCTTCTAGGTTAAACCGTTCCTTTGCAGTAACCGTTTTCATGTTTAGGTTTCACTCTGTTTTCTCCTATATGGATACATGTAGTTGGAACTCTAAATCAAACACGGTTTGTGCTAGCTCTTTGAAACTTGGCACAATAATTTAGTTCCAAGTTCTATCGCTATGCTTTGTGTGCTATTGAAGTAGCCCCAAGCAGAGACTGACGAGAATCCCTTTCATTGAAAGGGGTTGCCAAGCTTCCAAAAAACTACGAGTTTCCTGAAATCTCAGCAAACAATTTTTCACCCAATTTTGATTATACTTGCAGGTAGTGATCACTACTCGAATCCCACTTGGCTCACCAAATTTCGTTCTTCTAGGTTAAAACGTTCCTTTGCAGTAACCGTTTTCATGTTTAGGTTTCACTCTGTTGTCTCCTATATGGATACATGTAGTTGGAACTCTAAATCAAACACGGTTTGTGCTAGCTCTTTGAAACTTGGCACAATAATGTAGTTCCAATTTCTATCGCTATGGTTTGTGTGCTATTGAAGTAGCCCCAAGCAGAGACTGATGAGAATCCCTTTCATAGAAAGGGGTTGCCAGGCTTCCAAAAAACTGCGAGTTTCCTGAAATCTCAGCAAGCATTTTTTCACCCAATCTTGATAATACTTGCAGGTAGTGATCAGTAAACCAATGCCATTTCTCTCACCAAATTTCGTTCTTCTAGGTTAAACCGTTCCTTTGCAATAACCGTTTTCATATTTAGGTTTCACTCTGTTTTCTCGTATATGGATACATGTAGTTGCAACTCTAAATCAAACACGGGTTGTACTAGCTCTTTGAAACTTGGCACAATAATGTAGTTCCAAGTTCTATCGCTATGGTTTGTGTGCTATTGAAGCAGCCCCAAGCAGAGACTGACGAGAATCCCTTTCATAGAAAGGGGTTGCCAGGCTTCCAAAAAACTACGAGTTTCCTGAAATCTCAGCAAACATTTTTGCACCCAGTCTTGATGATACTTCCATTTAATGATCAGTACACCAATCCCACTTGGCTCACCAAATTTCGTTCTTCTAGGTTAAACCGTTCCTTTGCAGTAATCGTTTTCATATTTAGGTTTCACTCTGTTATCTCCTATATGGATACATGTAGTTGGAACTCTAAATCAAACACGGTTTGTGCTAGCTCTTTGAAACTTGGCAGAATAATGTAGTTCCAAGTTCTATCGCTATGGTTTGTGTGCTATTGAAGTAGCCCCAAGCAGAGACTGACGAGAATCACTTTCATTGAAGGGGTTGCCAAGCTTCCAAAAAACTACGAGTTTCCTGAAATCTCAGCAAACAATTTTTCACCCAATCTTGATGATACTTGTAGGTAGTGATCAGTACACAAATCCCACTTGGCTCACCAAATTTCGTTCTTCTAGGTTAAACCGTTCCTTTGCAGTAACCGTTTTCATGTTTAGGTTTCACTCTGTTTTCTCCTATATGGATACATGTAGTTGGAACTCTAAATCAAACACGGTTTGTGCTAGCTCTTTGAAACTTGGCACAATAATGTAGTTCCAAGTTCTATCGCTATGGTTTGTGTGCTATTGAAGTAGCCCCAAGCAGAGACTGACGAGAATCACTTTCATAGAAAGGGGTTGCCAGGCTTCCAAAAAACTGCGAGTTTCCTGAAATCTCAGCAAACATTTTTGCACCCAGTCTTGATGATACTTCCATTTAATGATCAGTACACCAATCCCACTTGGCTCACCAAATTTCGTTCTTCTAGGTTAAACCGTTCCTTTGCAGTAATCGTTTTCATATTTAGGTTTCACTCTGTTATCTCCTATATGGATACATGTAGTTGGAACTCTAAATCAAACACGGTTTGTGCTAGCTCTTTGAAACTTGGCACAATAATGTAGTTCCAAGTTCTATCGCTATGGTTTGTGTGCTATTGAAGTAGCCCCAAGCAGAGACTGACGAGAATCCGTTTCATAGAAAGGGGTTGCCAGGCTTCCAAAAATCTGCGAGTTTCCTGAAATCTCAGCAAACATTTTTTAACCAGTCTTGATGATACTTCCATTTAATGATCAGTACACCAATCCCACTTGGCTCACCAAATTTCGTTCTTCTAGGTTAAACCGTTCCTTTGCAGTAACCGTTTTCATGTTTAGGTTTCACTCTGTTTTCTCCGATATGGATACATGTAGTTGGAACTCTAAATCAAACACGGTTTGTGCTAGCTCTTTGAAACTTGGCACAATAATGTAGTTCCAAGTTCGATCACTATGGTTTGTGTGCTATTGAAGTAGCCCCAAGCAGAGACTGACGAGAATCCCTTTCATTGAAAGGGGTTGCCAAGCTTCCAAAAAACTACGAGTTTCCTGAAATCTCAGCAAACAAATTTTCACCCAATTTTGATTATACTTGCAGGTAGTGATCACTACTCGAATCCCACTTGGCTCACCAAATTTCGTTCTTCTAGGTTAAAACGTTCCTTTGCAGTAACCGTTTTCATGTTTAGGTTTCACTCTGTTGTCTCCTATATGGATACATGTAGTTGGAACTCTAAATCAAACACGGTTTGTGCTAGCTCTTTGAAACTTGGCACAATAATGTAGTTCCAAGTTCTATCGCTATGGTTTGTGTGCTATTGAAGTAGCCCCAAGCAGAGACTGACGAGAATCCCTTTCATAGAAAGGGGTTGCCAGGCTTCCAAAAAACTGCGAGTTTCCTGAAATCTCAGCAAACATTTTTTCACCCAGTCTTGATGATACTTCCATTTAATGATCAGTACACCAATCCCACTTGGCTCACCAAATTTCGTTCTTCTAGGTTAAACCGTTCCTTTGCAGTTATCGTTTTCATATTTAGGTTTCACTCTGTTATCTCCTATATGGATACATGTAGTTGGAACTCTAAATCAAACACGGTTTGTGCTAGCTCTTTGAAACTTGGCACAATAATGTAGTTCCAAGTTCTATCGCTATGGTTTGTGTGCTATTGAAGTAGCCCCAAGCAGAGACTGACGAGAATCACTTTCATTGAAGGGGTTGCCAAGCTTCCAAAAAACTACGAGTTTCCTGAAATCTCAGCAAACAATTTTTCCCCCAATCTTGATGATACTTGCAGGTAGTGATCAGTACACAAATCCCACTTGGCTCACCAAATTTCGTTCTTCTAGGTTAAACCGTTCCTTTGCAATAACCGTTTTCATATTTAGGTTTCACTCTGTTTTCTCGCATATGGATACATGTAGTTGGAACTCTAAATCAAACACGGGTTGTACTAGCTCTTTGAAACTTGGCACAATAATGTAGTTCCAAGTTCTATCGCTATGGTTTGTGTGCTATTGAAGTAGCCCCAAGCAGAGACTGACGAGAATCCCTTTCATAGAAAGGGGTTGCCAGTCTTCCAAAAAACTGCGAGTTTCCTGAAATCTCAGCAAACATTTTTGCACCCAGTCTTGATGATACTTCCATTTAATGATCAATACACCAATCCCACTTGGCTCACCAAATTTCGTTCTTCTAGGTTAAACCGTTCCTTTGCAGTAACCGTTTTCATGTTTAGGTTTCACTCTGTTTTCTCCTATATGGATACATGTAGTTGGAACTCTAAATCAAACACGGTTTGTGCTAGCTCTTTGAAACTTGGCACAATAATGTAGTTCCAAGTTCTATCGCTATGGTTTGTGTGCTATTGAAGTAGCCCCAAGCAGAGACTGATGAGAATCCCTTTCATAGAAAGGGGTTGCCAGGCTTCCAAAAAACTGCGAGTTTCCTGAAATCTCAGCAAGCATTATTTCACCCAATCTTGATAATACTTGCAGGTAGTGATCAGTAAACCAATGCCATTTCTCTCACCAAATTTCGTTCTTCTAGGTTAAACCGTTCCTTTGCAATAACCGTTTTCATATTTAGGTTTCACTCTGTTTTCTCGTATATGGATACATGTAGTTGGAACTCTAAATCAAACACGGGTTGTACTAGGTCTTTGAAACTTGGCACAATAATGTAGTTCCAAGTTCTATCGCTATGGTTTGTGTGCTATTGAAGTAGCCCCAAGCAGAGACTGACGAGAATCCCTTTCATAGAAAGGGGTTGCCAGGCTTCCAAAAAACTGCGAGTTTCCTGAAATCTCAGCAAACATTTTTTCACACAGTCTTGATGATACTTCCATTTAATGATCAGTACACCAATCCCACTTGGCTCACAAAATTTCGTTCTTCTAGGTTAAACCGTTCCTTTGCAGTAATCGTTTTCATATTTAGGTTTCACTCTGTTTTCTCCTATATAGATACATGTAGTTGGAACTCTAAATCAAACACGGTTTGTGCTAGCTCTTTGAAACTTGGCACAACAATGTAGTTTCAAGTTCTATCGCTAGGGTTTGTGTGCTATTGAAGTAGCCCCAAGCAGAGACTGACGAGAAACCCTTTAATTGAAAGGGGTTGCCAAGCTTCCAAAAAACTACGAGTTTCCTGAAATCTCAGCAAACAATTTTTCACCCAATCTTGATGATACTTGCAGGTAGTGATCAGTACACGAATCCCACTAGGCTCACTAAATTTCGTTCTTCTAGGTTAAACCGTTCCTTTGCAATAACCGTTTTCATATTTAGGTTTCACTCTGTTTTCTCGTATATGGATACATGTAGTTGGAACTCTAAATCAATCACGGGTTGTACTAGCTCTTTGAAACTTGGCACAATAATGTAGTTCCAAGTTCTATCGCTATGGTTTGTGTGCTATTGAAGTAGCCCCAAGCAGAGACTGACGAGAATCCCTTTCATAGAAAGGGGTTGCCAGGCTTCCAAAAAACTGCGAGTTTTCTGAAATCTCAGCAAACATTTTTGCACCCAGTCTTGATGATACTTCCATTTAATGATCAGTACACCAATCCCACTTGGCTCACCAAATTTCGTTCTTCTAGGTTAAACCGTTCCTTTGCAGTACCCGTTTTCATATTTAGGTTTCACTCTGTTATCTCCTATATGGATACATGTAGTTGGAACTCTAAATCAAACACGGTTTGTGCTAGCTCTTTGAAACTTGGCACAATAATGTAGTTCCAAGTTCTATCGCTATGGTTTGTGTGCTATTGAAGTAGCCCCAAGCAGAGACTGACGAGAATCCCTTTCATTGAAAGGGGTTGCCAAGCTTCCAAAAAACTACGAGTTTCCTGAAATCTCAGCAAACAATTTTTCACCCAATTTTGATTATACTTGCAGGTAGTGATCAGTACACGAATCCCACTTGGCTCACCAAATTTCGTTCTTCTAGGTTAAAACGTACCTTTGCAGTAACCGTTTTCATGTTTAGGTTTCACTCTGTTGTCTCCTATATGGATACATGTAGTTGGAACTCTAAATCAAACACGGTTTGTGCTAGCTCTTTGAACCTTTGCACAATAATGTAGTTCCAAGTTCTATCGCTATGGTTTGTGTGCTATTGAAGTAGCCCCAAGCAGAGACTGACGAGAATCCCTTTCATAGAAAGGGGTTGCCAGGCTTCCAAAAAACTGCGAGTTTCCTGAAATCTCAGCAAACATTTTTTCACCCAGTCTTGATGATACTTCCATTTAATGATCAGTACACCAATCCCACTTGGCTCACCAAATTTCGTTCTTCTAGGTTAAACCGTTCCTTTGCAGTTATCGTTTTCATATTTAGGTTTCACTCTGTTATCTCCTATATGGATACATGTAGTTGGAACTCTAAATCAAACACGGTTTGTGCTAGCTCTTTGCAACTTGGCACAATAATGTAGTTCCAAGTTCTATCGCTATGGTTTGTGTGCTATTGAAGTAGCCCCAAGCAGAGACTGACGAGAATCACTTTCATTGAAGGGGTTGCCAAGCTTCCAAAAAACTACGAGTTTCCTGAAATCTCAGCAAACAATTTTTCCCCCAATCTTGATGATACTTGCAGGTAGTGATCAGTACACAAATCCCACTTGGCTCACCAAATTTCGTTCTTCTAGGTTAAACCGTTCCTTTGCAATAACCGTTTTCATATTTAGGTTTCACTCTGTTTTCTCGCATATGGATACATGTAGTTGGAACTCTAAATCAAACACGGGTTGTACTAGCTCTTTGAAACTTGGCACAATAATGTAGTTCCAAGTTCTATCGCTATGGTTTGTGTGCTATTGAAGTAGCCCCAAGCAGAGACTGACGAGAATCCCTTTCATAGAAAGGGGTTGCCAGTCTTCCAAAAAACTGCGAGTTTCCTGAAATCTCAGCAAACATTTTTGCACCCAGTCTTGATGATACTTCCATTTAATGATCAATACACCAATCCCACTTGGCTCACCAAATTTCGTTCTTCTAGGTTAAACCGTTCCTTTGCAGTAACCGTTTTCATGTTTAGGTTTCACTCTGTTGTCTCCTATATGGATACATGTAGTTGGAACTCTAAATCAAACACGGTTTGTGCTAGCTCTTTGAAACTTGGCACAATAATGTAGTTGCAAGTTCTATCGCTATGGTTTGTGTGCTATTGAAGTAGCCCCAAGCAGAGACTGATGAGAATCCCTTTCATAGAAAGGGGTTGCCAGGCTTCCAAAAAACTGCGAGTTTCCTGAAATCTCAGCAAGCATTATTTCACCCAATCTTGATAATACTTGCAGGTAGTGATCAGTAAACCAATGCCATTTCTCTCACCAAATTTCGTTCTTCTAGGTTAAACCGTTCCTTTGCAATAACCGTTTTCATATTTAGGTTTCACTCTGTTTTCTCGTATATGGATACATGTAGTTGGAACTCTAAATCAAACACGGGTTGTACTAGGTCTTTGAAACTTGGCACAATAATGTAGTTCCAAGTTCTATCGCTATGGTTTGTGTGCTATTGAAGTAGCCCCAAGCAGAGACTGACGAGAATCCCTTTCATAGAAAGGGGTTGCCAGGCTTCCAAAAAACTGCGAGTTTCCTGAAATCTCAGCAAACATTTTTTCACACAGTCTTGATGATACTTCCATTTAATGATCAGTACACCAATCCCACTTGGCTCACAAAATTTCGTTCTTCTAGGTTAAACCGTTCCTTTGCAGTAATCGTTTTCATATTTAGGTTTCACTCTGTTTTCTCCTATATAGATACATGTAGTTGGAACTCTAAATCAAACACGGTTTGTGCTAGCTCTTTGAAACTTGGCACAACAATGTAGTTTCAAGTTCTATCGCTAGGGGTTGTGTGCTATTGAAGTAGCCCCAAGCAGAGACTGACGAGAAACCCTTTCATTGAAAGGGGTTGCCAAGCTTCCAAAAAACTACGAGTTTCCTGAAATCTCAGCAAACAATTTTTCACCCAATCTTGATGATACTTGCAGGTAGTGATCAGTACACGAATCCCACTAGGCTCACTAAATTTCGTTCTTATAGGTTAAAACGTTCCTTTGCAGTTACCGTTTTCATGTTTAGGTTTCACTCTGTTTTCTCCTATATGGATACATGTAGTTGGAACTCTAAATCAAACACGGTTTCTGCTAGCTCTTTGAAACTTGGCACAATAATGTAGTTCCAAGTTCTATCGCTATGGTTTGTGTGCTATTGAAGTAGCCCCAAGCAGAGACTGACGAGAATCACTTTCATTGAAGGGGTTGCCAACCTTCCAAAAAACTACGTGTTTCCTGAAATCTCAGCAAACAATTTTTCACCCAATCTTGATGATACTTGTAGGTAGTGATCAGTACACAATTCCCACTTGGCTCACCAAATTTCGTTCTTCTAGGTTAAACCGTTCCTTTGCAGTAACCGTTTTCATGTTTAGGTTTCACTCTGTTTTCTCCTATATGGATACATGTAGTTGGAACTCTAAATCAAACACGGTTTGTGCTAGCTCTTTGAAACTTGGCACAATAATGTAGTTCCAAGTTCTATCGCTATGGTTTGTGTGCTATTGAAGTAGCCCCAAGCAGAGACTGACGAGAATCCCTTTCATAGAAAGGGGTTGCCAGGCTTCCAAAAATCTGCGAGTTTCCTGAAATCTCAGCAAACATTTTTTAACCAGTCTTCATGATACTTCCATTTAATGATCAGTACACCAATCCCACTTGGCTCACCAAATTTCGTTCTTCTAGGTTAAACCGTTCCTTTGCAGTAACCATTTTCATGTTTAGGTTTCACTCTGTTGTCTCCTATATGGATACATGTAGTTGGAACTCTAAATCAAACACGGTTTGTGCTAGCTCTTTGAAACTTGGCACAATAATGTAGTTCCAAGTTCTATCGCTATGGTTTGTGTGCTATTGAAGTAGCCCCAAGCAGAGACTGACGAGAATCCCTTTCATTGAAAGGGGTTGCCAAGCTTCCAAAAAACTGCGAGTTTCCTGAAATCTCAGCAAACAATTTTTCACCCAATTTTGATTATACTTGCAGGTAGTGATCAGTACACGAATCCCACTTGGCTCACCAAATTTCGTTCTTCTAGGTTAAAACGTTCCTTTGCAGTAACCGTTTTCATGTTTAGGTTTCACTCTGTTGTCTCCTATATGGATACATGTAGTTGGAACTCTAAATCAAACACGGTTTGTGCTAGCTCTTTGAAACTTGGCACAATAATGTAGTTCCAATTTCTATCGCTAGGGTTTGTGTGCTATTGAAGTAGCCCCAAGCAGAGACTGATGAGAATCCCTTTCATAGAAAGGGGTTACCAGGCTTCTAAAAACTGCGAGTTTCCTGAAATCTCAGCAAGCATTTTTTCACCCAATCTTGATAATACTTGCAGGTAGTGATCAGTAAACCAATGCCATTTCTCTCACCAAATTTCGTTCTTCTAGGTTAAACCGTTCCTTTGCAATAACCGTTTACATATTTAGGTTTCACTCTGTTTTCTCGTATATGGATACATGTAGTTGGAACTCTAAATCAAACACGGGTTGTACTAGCTCTTTGAAACTTGGCACAATAATGTAGTTCCAAGTTCTATCGCTATGGTTTGTGTGTTATTGAAGTAGCCCCAAGCAGAGACTGACGAGAATCACTTTCATTGAAGGGGTTGCCAAGCTTCCAAAAAACTACGAGTTTCCTGAAATCTCAGCAAACAATTTTTCACCCAATCTTGATGATACTTGTAGGTAGTGATCAGTACACAATTCCCACTTGGCTCAAGAAATTTCGTTCTTCTAGGTTAAACCGTTCCTTTGCAATAACCGTTTTCATGTTTAGGTTTCACTCTGTTTTCTCCTATATGGATACATGTAGTTGGAACTCTAAATCAAACACGGTTTGTGCTAGCTCTTTGAAACTTGGCACAATAATATAGTTCCAAGTTCTATCGCTATGGTTTGTGTGCTATTGAAGTAGCCCCAAGCAGAGACTGACGAGAATCCCTTTCATAGAAAGGGGTTGCCAGGCTTCCAAAAAACTGCGAGTTTCCTGAACTCTCAGCAACCATTTTTTCACACAGTCTTGATGATACTTCCATTTAATGATCAGTACACCAATCCCACTTGGCTCACCAAATTTCGTTCTTCTAGGTTAAACCGTTCCTTTGCAGTAATCGTTTTCATATTTAGGTTTCACTCTGTTTTCTCTTATACAGATACATGTAGTTGGAACTCTAAATCAAACACGCTTTGTGCTAGCTCTTTGAAACTTGGCACAACAATGTAGTTTCAAGTTCTATCGCTAGGGTTTGTGTGCTATTGAAGTAGCCCCAAGCAGAGACTGACCAGAATCCCTTTCATTGAAAGGGGTTGCCAAGCTTCCAAAAAACTACGAGTTTCCAGAAATCTCAGCAAACATTTTTGCACCCAGTCTTGATGATACTTGCAGGTAGTGATCAGTACACGAATCCCACTAGGCTCACTAAATTTCGTTCTTCTAGGTTAAAACGTTCCTTTGCAGTAACCGTTTTCATGTTTAGGTTTCACTCTGTTTTCTCCTATATGGATACATGTAGTTGGAACTCTAAATCAAACACGGTTTGTGCTAGCTCTTTGAAACTTGGCACAATAATGTAGTTCCAAGTTCTATCGCTATGGTTTGTGTGCTATTGAAGTAGCCCCTAGCAGAGACTGACGAGAATCCCTTTCATACAAAGGGGTTGCCAGGCTTCCAAAAATCTGCGAGTTTCCTGAAATCTCAGCAAACATTTTTTAACCAGTCTTGATGATACTTCCATTTAATGATCAGTACACCAATCCCACTTGGCTCACCAAATTTCGTTCTTCTAGGTTAAACCGTTCCTTTGCAGTAATCGTTTTCATGTTTAGGTTTCACTATGTTTTCTCCTATATGGATACATGTAGTTGGAACTCTAAATCAAACACGGTTTGTGCTAGCTCTTTGAAACTTGGCACAATAATGTAGTTCCAAGTTCTATCGCTATGGTTTGTGTGCTATTGAAGTAGCCCCAAGCAGAGACTGACGAGAATCCCTTTCATTGAAAGGGGTTGCCAAGCTTCCAAAAAACTACGAGTTTCCAGAAATCTCAGCAAACATTTTTTCACCCAATCTTGATGATACTTCCATTTAATGATCAGTACACCAATCCCACTTGGCTCACCAAATTTCGTTCTTCTAGGTTAAAACGTTCCTTTGCAGTAACCGTTTTCATGTTTAGGTTTCACTCTGTTTTCTCGTATATGGATACTTGTAGTTGGAACTCTAAATCAAACACGGTTTGTGCTAGCTCTTTGAAACTTGGCACAATAATGAAGTTCCAAGTTCTATCGCTATGGTTTCTGTGCTATTGAAGTAGCCCCAAGCAGAGACTGACGAGAATCCCTTTCATAGAAAGGGGTTGCCAAGCTTCCAAAAAACTGCGAGTTTCCTGAAATCTCAGCAAACATTTTTTCACCCAGTCTTGATGATACTTCCATTTAATGATCAGTACACCAATCCCACTTGGCTCACCAAATTTCGTTCTTCTATGTTAAACCGTTCCTTTGCAGTAATCGTTTTCATATTTAAATTTCACTCTGTTTTCTCCTATATAGATACATGTAGTTGAAACTCTAAATCAAACACGGTTTGTGCTAGCTCTTTGAAACTTGGCACAATAATGTAGTTTCAAGTTCTATCGCTAGGGTTTGTGTGCTATTGAAGTAGCCCCAAGCAGAGACTGACGAGAATCCCTTTCATTGAAAGGGGTTGCCAAGCTTCCAAAAAACTACGAGTTTCCAGAAATCTCAGCAAACATTTTTTCACCCAATCTTGATGATACTTCCATTTAATGATCAGTACACCAATTCCACTTGGCTCACCAAATTTCGTTCTTCTAGGTTAAACCGTTCCTTTGCAGTAACCGTTTTCATGTTTAGGTTTCACTCTGTTTCCTCCTATATGGGTACATGTAGTTGGAACTTTAAATCAAACACGGTTTGTGCTAGCTCTTTGAAACTTGGCACAATAATGTAGTTCCAAGTTCTATCGCTATGGTTTGTGTGCTATTGAAGTAGCCCCAAGCAGAGACTGACGAGAATCCCTTTCATTGAACGGGGTTGCCAAGCTTCCAAAAAACTACGAGTTTCCAGAAATCTCAGCAAACAATTTTTCACCCAATTTTGATTATACTTGCAGGTAGTGATCAGTACACGAATCCCACTTGGCTCACCAAATTTCGTTCTTCTAGGTTAAAACGTTGCTTTGCAGTAACCGTTTTCATGTTTAGGTTTCACTCTGTTGTCTCCTATATGGATACATGTAGTTGGAACTCTAAATCAAACACGGTTTGTGCTAGCTCTTTGAAACTTGGCACAATAATGTAGTTCCAATTTCTATCGCTATGGTTTGTGTGCTATTGAAGTAGCCCCAAGCAGAGACTGACGAGAATCCCTTTCATAGAAAGGGGTTGCCAGGCTTCCAAAAAACTGCGAGTTTCCTGAAATCTCAGCAAACATTTTTTCACACAGTCTTGATGATATTTCCATTTAATGATCAGTACACCAATCCCACTTGGCTCACCAAATTTCGTTCTTCTAGGTTAAACCGTTCCTTTGCAGTAATCGTTTTCATATTTAGGTTTCACTCTGTTTTCTCTTATACAGATACATGTAGTTGGAACTCTAAATCAAACACGGTTTGTGCTAGCTCTTTGAAACTTGGCACAACAATGTAGTTTCAAGTTCTATAGCTAGGGTTTGTGTGCTATTGAAGTAGCCCCAAGCAGAGACTGACGAGAATCCCTTTCATTGAAAGGGGTTGCCAAGCTTCCAAAAAACTACGAGTTTCCAGAAATCTCAGCAAACATTTTTTCACCCAATCTTGATGATACTTCCATTTAATGATCAGTACACCAATCCCACTTGGCTCACCAAATTTCGTTCTTCTAGGTTAAAACGTTCCTTTGCAGTAACCGTTTTCATGTTTAGGTTTCACTCTGTTTTCTCGTATATGGATACTTGTAGTTGGAACTCTAAATCAAACACGGTTTGTGCTAGCTCTTTGAAACTTGGCACAATAATGAAGTTCCAAGTTCTATCGCTATGGTTTCTGTGCTATTGAAGTAGCCCCAAGCAGAGACTGACGAGAATCCCTTTCATAGAAAGGGGTTGCCAGGCTTCCAAAAAACTGCGAGTTTCCTGAAATCTCAGCAAACATTTTTTCACCCAGTCTTGATGATACTTCCATTTAATGATCAGTACACCAATCCCACTTGGCTCACCAAATTTCGTTCTTCTATGTTAAACCGTTCCTTTGCAGTAATCGTTTTCATATTTAAATTTCACTCTGTTTTCTCCTATATAGATACATGTAGTTGAAACTCTAAATCAAACACGGTTTGTGCTAGCTCTTTGAAACTTGGCACAATAATGTAGTTTCAAGTTCTATCGCTAGGGTTTGTGTGCTATTGAAGTAGCCCCAAGCAGAGACTGACGAGAATCCCTTTCATTGAAAGGGGTTGCCAAGCTTCCAAAAAACTACGAGTTTCCAGAAATCTCAGCAAACATTTTTTCACCCAATCTTGATGATACTTCCATTTAATGATCAGTACACCAATCCCACTTGGCTCACCAAATTTCGTTCTTCTAGGTTAAACCGTTCCTTTGCAGTAATCGTTTTCATATTTAGGTTTCACTCTGTTTTCTCTTATACAGATACATGTAGTTGGAACTCTAAATCAAACACGGTTTGTGCTAGCTCTTTGAAACTTGGCACAACAATGTAGTTTCAAGTTCTATCGCTAGGGTTTGTGTGCTATTGAAGTAGCCCCAAGCAGAGACTGACGAGAATCCCTTTCATTGAAAGGGGTTGCCAAGCTTCCAAAAAACTACGAGTTTCCAGAATTCTCAGCAAACATTTTTGCACCCAGTCTTGATGATACTTGCAGGTAGTGATCAGTACACGAATCCCACTAGGCTCACTAAATTTCGTTCTTCTAGGTTAAAACGTTCCTTTGCAGTAACCGTTTTCATGTTTAGGTTTCACTCTGTTTTCTCCTATATGGATACATGTAGTTGGAACTCTAAATCAAACACGGTTTGTGCTAGCTCTTTGAAACTTGGCACAATAATGTAGTTCCAAGTTCTATCGCTATGGTTTGTGTGCTATTGAAGTAGCCCCAAGCAGAGACTGACGAGAATCCCTTTCATACAAAGGGGTTGCCAGGCTTCCAAAAATCTGCGAGTTTCCTGAAATCTCAGCAAACATTTTTTAACCAGTCTTGATGATACTTCCATTTAATGATCAGTACACCAATCCCACTTGGCTCACCAAATTTCGTTCTTCTAGGTTAAACCGTTCCTTTGCAGTAATCGTTTTCATGTTTAGGTTTCACTATGTTTTCTCCTATATGGATACATGTAGTTGGAACTCTAAATCAAACACGGTTTGTGCTAGCTCTTTGAAACTTGGCACAATAATGTAGTTCCAAGTTCTATCGCTATGGTTTGTGTGCTATTGAAGTAGCCCCAAGCAGAGACTGACGAGAATCCCTTTCATTGAAAGGGGTTGCCAAGCTTCCAAAAAACTATGAGTTTCCAGAAATCTCAGCAAACATTTTTTCACCCAATCTTGATGATACTTCCATTTAATGATCAGTACACCAATCCCACTTGGCTCACCAAATTTCGTTCTTCTAGGTTAAAACGTTCCTTTGCAGTAACCGTTTTCATGTTTAGGTTTCACTCTGTTTTCTCGTATATGGATACTTGTAGTTGGAACTCTAAATCAAACACGGTTTGTGCTAGCTCTTTTGAAACTTGGCACAATAATGTAGTTTCAAGTTCTATCGCTAGGGTTTGTGTGCTATTGAAGTAGCCCCAAGCAGAGACTGACGAGAATCCCTATCATTGAAAGGGCTTGCCAAGCTTCCAAAAAACTTCGAGTTTCCAGAAATCTCAGCAAACATTTTTTTCACCCAATCTTGATGATACTTCCATTTAATGATCAGTACACCAATCCCACTTGGCTCACCAAATTTCGTTCTTCTAGGTTAAACCGTTCCTTTGCAGTAACCGTTTTCATGTTTAGGTTTCACTCTGTTTTCTCCTATATGGATACATGTAGTTGGAACTCTAAATCAAACACAGTTTGTGCTAGCTCTTTGAAACTTGGCACAATAATGTAGTTCCAAGTTCTATCGCTATGGTTTGTGTGCTATTGAAGAAGCCCCAAGCAGAGACTGACGAGAATCCCTTTCATTGAAAGGAGTTGCCAACCTTCCAAAAAACTACGAGTTTCCTGAAATCTCAGCAAACAATTTTTCACCCAATTTTGATTATACTTGCATGTAGTCATCAGTACACGAATCCCACTTGGGTCACCAAATTTCGTTCTTCTAGGTTAAACCGTTCCTTTGAGGTAACCGTTTTCATGTTTAGGTTTCACTCTGTTGTCTCCTATATGGATACATGTAGTTGGAACTCTAAATCAAACACGGTTTGTGCTAGCTCTTTGAAACTTGGCACAATAATGTAGTTCCAATTTCTATCGCTATGGTTTGTGTGCTATTGAAGTAGCCCCAAGCAGAGACTGATGAGAATCCCTTTCATTGAAAGGGGTTGCCAGGCTTCCAAAAAACTGCAAGTTTCCTGAAATCTCAGCAAGCATTTTTTCACCCAATCTTGATAATACTTGCAGGTAGTGATCAGTAAACCAATGCGATTTTTCTCACCAAATTTCGTTATTCTAGGTTAAACAGTTCCTTTGCAATAACCGTTTTCATATTTAGGTTTCACTCTGTTTTCTCGTATATGGATACATGTAGTTGGAACTCTAAATCAAACACGGTTTGTGCTAGCTCTTTGAAACTTGGCACAATAATGTAGTTTCAAGTTCTATCGCTAGGGTTTGTGTGCTATTGAAGTAGCCCCAAGCAGAGACTGACGAGAATCCCTTTCATTGAAAGGGGTTGCCAAGCTTCCAAAAAACTACGAGTTTCCAGAAATCTCAGCAAACATTTTTTCACCCAATCTTGATGATACTTCCATTTAATGATCAGTACATCAATTCCACTTGGCTCACCAAATTTCGTTCTTCTAGGTTAAACCGTTCCTTTGCAGTAACCGTTTTCATGTTTAGGTTTCACTCTGTTTCCTCCTATATGGGTACATGTAGTTGGAACTCTAAATCAAACACGGTTTGTGCTAGCTCTTTGAAACTTGGCACAATAATGTAGTTCCAAGTTCTATCGCTATGGTTTGTGTGCTATTGAAGTAGCCCCAAGCAGAGACTGACGAGAATCCCTTTCATTGAACGGGGTTGCCAAGCTTCCAAAAAACTACGAGTTTCCAGAAAATTCAGCAAACAATTTTTCACCCAATTTTGATTATACTTGCAGGTAGTGATCAGTACACGAATCCCACTTGGCTCACCAAATTTCGTTCTTCTAGGTTAAAACGTTCCTTTGCAGTAACCGTTTTCATGTTTAGGTTTCACTCTGTTGTCTCCTATATGGATACATGTAGTTGGAACTCTAAATCAAACACGGTTTGTGCTAGCTCTTTGAAACTTGGCACAATAATGTAGTTCCAATTTCTATCGCTATGGTTTGTGTGCTATTGAAGTAGCCCCAAGCAGAGACTGACGAGAATCCCTTTCATAGAAAGGGGTTGCCAGGCTTCCAAAAAACTGCGAGTTTCCTGAAATCTCAGCAAACATTTTTTCACACAGTTTGATGATATTTCCATTTAATGATCAGTACACCAATCCCACTTGGCTCACCAAATTTCGTTCTTCTAGGTGAAACCGTTCCTTTGCAGTAATCGTTTTCATATTTAGGTTTCACTCTGTTTTCTCCTATACAGATACATGTAGTTGGAACTCTAAATCAAACACGGTTTGTGCTAGCTCTTTGAAACTTGGCACAACAATGTAGTTTCAAGTTCTATCGCTAGGGTTTGTGTGCTATTGAAGTAGCCCCAAGCAGAGACTGACGAGAATCCCTTTCATTGAAAGGGGTTGCCAAGCTTCCAAAAAACTACGAGTTTCCAGAAATCTCAGCAAACATTTTTGCACCCAGTCTTGATGATACTTGCAGGTAGTGATCAGTACACGAATCCCACTAGGCTCACTAAATTTCGTTCTTCTAGGTTAAAACGTTCCTTTGCAGTAACCGTTTTCATGTTTAGGTTTCACTCTGTTTTCTCCTATATGGATACATGTAGTTGGAACTCTAAATCAAACACGGTTTGTGCTAGCTCTTTGAAACTTGGCACAATAATGTAGTTCCAAGTTCTATCGCTATGGTTTGTGTGCTATTGAAGTAGCCCCAAGCAGAGACTGACGAGAATCCCTTTCATAGAAAGGGGTTGCCAGGCTTCCAAAAATCTGCGAGTTTCCTGAAATCTCAGCAAACATTTTTTAACCAGTCTTGATGATACTTCCATTTAATGATCAGTACACCAATCCCACTTGGCTCACCAAATTTCGTTCTTCTAGGTTAAACCGTTCCTTTGCAGTAATCGTTTTCATGTTTAGGTTTCACTCTGTTTTCTCCTATATGGATACATGTAGTTGGAACTCTAAATCAAACACGGTTTGTGCTAGCTCTTTGAAACTTGGCACAATAATGTAGTTCCAAGTTCTATCGCTATGGTTTGTGTGCTATTGAACTAGCCCCAAGCAGAGACTGACGAGAATCCCTTTCATTGAAAGGGGTTGCCAAGCTTCCAAAAAACTACGAGTTTCCAGAAATCTCAGCAAACATTTTTTCACCCAATCTTGATGATACTTCCATTTAATGATCAGTACACCAATCCCACTTGGCTCACCAAATTTCGTTCTTCTAGGTTAAAACGTTCCTTTGCAGTAACGGTTTTCATGTTTAGGTTTCACTCTGTTTTCTAGTATATGGATACTTGTAGTTGGAACTCTAAATCAAACACGGTTTGTGCTAGCTCTTTGAAACTTGGCACAATAATGAAGTTCCAAGTTCTATCGCTATGGTTTGTGTGCTATTGAAGTAGCCCCAAGCAGAGACTGACGAGAATCCCTTTCATAGAAAGGGGTTGCCAGGCTTCCAAAAAACTGCGAGTTTCCTGAAATCTCAGCAAACATTTTTTCACCCAGTCTTGATGATACTTCCATTTAATGATCAGTACACCAATCCCATTTGGCTCACCAAATTTCGTTCTTCTATGTTAAACCGTTCCTTTGCAGTAATCGTTTTCATATTTAGGTTTCACTCTGTTTTCTCCTATATAGATACATGTAGTTGGAACTCTAAATCAAACACGGTTTGTGCTAGCTCTTTGAAACTTGGCACAATAATGTAGTTTCAAGTTCTATCGCTAGGGTTTGTGTGCTATTGAAGTAGCCCCAAGCAGAGACTGACGAGAATCCCTTTCATTGAAAGGGGTTGCCAAGCTTCCAAAAAACTACGAGTTTCCAGAAATCTCAGCAAACATTTTTTCACCCAATCTTGATGATACTTCCATTTAATGATCAGTACACCAATTCCACTTGGCTCACCAAATTTCGTTCTTCTAGGTTAAACCGTTCCTTTGCAGTAACCGTTTTCATGTTTAGGTTTCACTCTGTTTCCTCCTATATGGGTACATGTAGTTGGAACTCTAAATCAAACACGGTTTGTGCTAGCTCTTTGAAACTTGGCACAATAATGTAGTTCCAATTTCTATCGCTATGGTTTGTGTGCTATTGAAGTAGCCCCAAGCAGAGACTGACGAGAATCCCTTTCATAGAAAGGGGTTGCCAGGCTTCCAAAAAACTGCGAGTTTCCTGAAATCTCAGCAAACATTTTTTCACACAGTTTGATGATATTTCCATTTAATGATCAGTACACCAATCCCACTTGGCTCACCAAATTTCGTTCTTCTAGGTGAAACCGTTCCTTTGCAGTAATCGTTTTCATATTTAGGTTTCACTCTGTTTTCTCCTATACAGATACATGTAGTTGGAACTCTAAATCAAACACGGTTTGTGCTAGCTCTTTGAAACTTGGCACAACAATGTAGTTTCAAGTTCTATCGCTAGGGTTTGTGTGCTATTGAAGTAGCCCCAAGCAGAGACTGACGAGAATCCCTTTCATTGAAAGGGGTTGCCAAGCTTCCAAAAAACTACGAGTTTCCAGAAATCTCAGCAAACATTTTTGCACCCAGTCTTGATGATACTTGCAGGTAGTGATCAGTACACGAATCCCACTAGGCTCACTAAATTTCGTTCTTCTAGGTTAAAACGTTCCTTTGCAGTAACCGTTTTCATGTTTAGGTTTCACTCTGTTTTCTCCTATATGGATACATGTAGTTGGAACTCTAAATCAAACACGGTTTGTGCTAGCTCTTTGAAACTTGGCACAATAATGTAGTTCCAAGTTCTATCGCTATGGTTTGTGTGCTATTGAAGTAGCCCCAAGCAGAGACTGACGAGAATCCCTTTCATAGAAAGGGGTTGCCAGGCTTCCAAAAATCTGCGAGTTTCCTGAAATCTCAGCAAACATTTTTTAACCAGTCTTGATGATACTTCCATTTAATGATCAGTACACCAATCCCACTTGGCTCACCAAATTTCGTTCTTCTAGGTTAAACCGTTCCTTTGCAGTAATCGTTTTCATGTTTAGGTTTCACTCTGTTTTCTCCTATATGGATACATGTAGTTGGAACTCTAAATCAAACACGGTTTGTGCTAGCTCTTTGAAACTTGGCACAATAATGTAGTTCCAAGTTCTATCGCTATGGTTTGTGTGCTATTGAACTAGCCCCAAGCAGAGACTGACGAGAATCCCTTTCATTGAAAGGGGTTGCCAAGCTTCCAAAAAACTACGAGTTTCCAGAAATCTCAGCAAACATTTTTTCACCCAATCTTGATGATACTTCCATTTAATGATCAGTACACCAATCCCACTTGGCTCACCAAATTTCGTTCTTCTAGGTTAAAACGTTCCTTTGCAGTAACGGTTTTCATGTTTAGGTTTCACTCTGTTTTCTAGTATATGGATACTTGTAGTTGGAACTCTAAATCAAACACGGTTTGTGCTAGCTCTTTGAAACTTGGCACAATAATGAAGTTCCAAGTTCTATCGCTATGGTTTGTGTGCTATTGAAGTAGCCCCAAGCAGAGACTGACGAGAATCCCTTTCATAGAAAGGGGTTGCCAGGCTTCCAAAAAACTGCGAGTTTCCTGAAATCTCAGCAAACATTTTTTCACCCAGTCTTGATGATACTTCCATTTAATGATCAGTACACCAATCCCATTTGGCTCACCAAATTTCGTTCTTCTATGTTAAACCGTTCCTTTGCAGTAATCGTTTTCATATTTAGGTTTCACTCTGTTTTCTCCTATATAGATACATGTAGTTGGAACTCTAAATCAAACACGGTTTGTGCTAGCTCTTTGAAACTTGGCACAATAATGTAGTTTCAAGTTCTATCGCTAGGGTTTGTGTGCTATTGAAGTAGCCCCAAGCAGAGACTGACGAGAATCCCTTTCATTGAAAGGGGTTGCCAAGCTTCCAAAAAACTACGAGTTTCCAGAAATCTCAGCAAACATTTTTTCACCCAATCTTGATGATACTTCCATTTAATGATCAGTACACCAATTCCACTTGGCTCACCAAATTTCGTTCTTCTAGGTTAAACCGTTCCTTTGCAGTAACCGTTTTCATGTTTAGGTTTCACTCTGTTTCCTCCTATATGGGTACATGTAGTTGGAACTCTAAATCAAACACGGTTTGTGCTAGCTCTTTGAAACTTGGCACAATAATGTAGTTCCAAGTTCTATCGCTATGGTTTGTGTGCTATTGAAGTAGCCCCAAGCAGAGACTGACGAGAATCCCTTTCATTGAACGGGGTTGCCAAGCTTCCAAAAAACTACGGGTTTCCTGAAATCTCAGCAAACATTTTTTCACCCAGTCTTGATGATACTTCCATTTAATGATCAGTACACCAATCCCACTTGGCTCACCAAATTTCGTTCTTCTAGGTTAAAACGTTCCTTTGCAGTAACCGTTTTCATGTTTAGGATTCACTCTGTTGTCTCCTATATGGATACATGTAGTTGGAACTCTAAATCAAACACGGTTTGTGCTAGCTCTTTGAAACTTGGCACAATAATGTAGTTCCAATTTCTATCGCTATGGTTTGTGTGCTATTGAAGTAGCCCCAAGCAGAGACTGAGGAGAATCCCTTTCATAGAAAGGGGTTGCCAGGCTTCCAAAAAACTGCGAGTTTCCTGAAATCTCAGCAAGCATTTTTTCACCCAATCTTGATAATACTTGCAGGTACTGATCAGTAAACCAATGCCATTTCTCTCACCAAATTTCGTTCTTCTAGGTTAAACCGTTCCTTTGCAATAACCGTTTTCATATTTAGGTTTCACTCTGTTTTCTCGTATATGGATACATGTAGTTGGAACTCTAAATCAAACACGGGTTGTACTAGCTCTTTGAAACTTGGCACAATAATGTAGTTCCAAGTTCTATCGCTATGGTTTGTGTGCTATTGAAGTAGCCCCAAGCAGAGACTGACGAGAATCCCTTTCATTGAAAGGGGTTGCCAAGCTTCCAAAAAACTACGAGTTTCCTGAAATCTCAGCAAACATTTTTTCACCCAATCTTGATGATACTTCTATTTAATGATCAGTACACCAATCCCACTTGGCTCACCAAATTTCGTTCTTCTAGGTTAAACCGTTCCTTTGCAGTAACCGTTTTCATGTTTAGGTTTAACTCTGTTTTCTCCTATATGGATACTTGTAGTTGGAACTCTAAATCAAACACGGTTTGTGCTAGCTCTTTGAACCTTGGCACAATAATGTAGTTCCAAGTTCTATCGCTATGGTTTGTGTGCTATTGAAGTAGCCCCAAGCAGAGACTGAGGAGAATCCCTTTCATAGAAAGGGGTTGCCAGGCTTCCAAAAAACTGCGAGTTTCCTGAAATCTCAGCAAACATTTTTGCACCCAGTCTTGATGATACTTCCATTTAATGATCAGTACACCAATCCCACTTGGCTCACCAAATTTCGTTCTTCTAGGTTAAACCGTTCCTTTGCAGTAATCGTTTTCATATTTAGGTTTCACTCTGTTATCTCCTATATGGATACATGTAGTTGGAACTCTAAATCAAACACGGTTTGTGCTAGCTCTTTGAAACTTGGCACAATAATGTAGTTCCAAGTTCTATCGCTATGGTTTGTGTGCTATTGAAGTAGCCCCAAGCAGAGACTGACGAGAATCACTTTCATTGAAGGGGTTGCCAAGCTTCCAAAAAACTACGAGTTTCCTGAAATCTCAGCAAACAATTTTTAACCCAATCTTGATGATACTTGCAGGTAGTGATCAGTACACAAATCCCACTTGGCTCACCAAATTTCGTTCTTCTAGGTTAAACCGTTCCTTTGCAGTAACCGTTTTCATGTTTAGGTTTCACTCTGTTGTCTCCTATATGGATACATGTATTTGGAACTCTAAATCAAACACGGTTTGTGCTAGCTCTTTGAAACTTGGCACAATAATGTAGTTCCAATTTCTATCGCTATGGTTTGTGTGCTATTGAAGTAGCCCCAAGCAGAGACTGATGAGAATCCCTTTCATAGAAAGGGGTTGCCAGGCTTCCAAAAAACTGCGAGTTTCCTGAAATCTCAGCAAGCATTTTTTCACCCAATCTTGATAATACTTGCAGGTAGTGATCAGTAAACCAATGCCATTTCTCTCACCAAATTTCGTTCTTCTAGGTTAAACCGTTCCTTTGCAATAACCGTTTTCATATTTAGGTTTCACTCTGTTTTCTCGTATATGGATACATGTAGTTGGAACTCTAAATCAAACACGGGTTGTACTAGCTCTTTGAAACTTGGCACAATAATGTAGTTCCAAGATCTATCGCTATGGTTTGTGTGCTATTGAAGTTGCCCCAAGCAGAGACTGACGAGAATCCCTTTCTTAGAAAGGGGTTGCCAGGCTTCCAAAAAACTGCGAGTTTCCTGAAATCTCAGCAAACATTTTTTCACCCAATCTTGATGATACTTGCAGGTAGTGATCAGTACACAAATCCCACTTGGCTCACCAAATTTCATTCTTCTAGGTTAAACCGTTCCTTTGCAGTAACCGTTTTCATGTTTAAGTTTCACTCTGTTTTCTCCTATATGGATACATGTAGTTGGAACTCTAAATCAAACACGGTTTGTGCTAGCTCTTTGAAACTTGGCACAATAATGTAGTTCCAAGTTCTATCGCTATGGTTTGTGTGCTATTGAAGTTGCCCCAAGCAGAGACTGACGAGAATCCCTTTCTTAGAAAGGGGTTGCCAGGCTTCCAAAAAACTGCGAGTTTCCTGAAATCTCAGCAAACATTTTTTCACCCAGTCTTGATGATACTTCCATTTAATGATCAGTACACCAATCCCACTTGGCTCACCAAATTTCGTTCTTCTAGGTTGAACCGTTCCTTTGCAGTAATCGTTTTCATATTTAGGTTTCACTCTGTTTTCTCCTATATAGATACATGTAGTTGGAACTCTAAATCAAACACGGTTTGTGCTAGCTCTTTGAAACTTGGCACAACAATGTAGTTTCAAGTTCTATCGCTAGGGTTTGTGTGCTGTTGAAGTAGCCCCAAGCAGAGACTGACGAGAATCCCTTTCATTGAAAGGGGTTGCCAAGCTTCCAAAAAACTACGAGTTTCCAGAAATCTCAGCAAACATTTTTTCACCCAATCTTGATGATACTTTCATTTAATGATCAGTACACCAATCCCACTTGGCTCACCAAATTTCGTTCTTCTAGGTTAAACCGTTCCTTTGCAGTAACCGTTTTCATGTTTAGGTTTCACTCTGTTTTCTCCTATATGGATACATGTAGTTGGAACTCTAAATCAAATACGGTTTGTGCTAGCTCTTTGAAACTTGGCACAATAATGTAGTTCCAAGTTCTATCGCTATGGTTTGTGTGCTATTGAAGTAGCCCCAAGCAGAGACTGACGAGAATCCGTTTCATAGAAAGGGGTTGCCAGGCTTCCAAAAAACTGCGAGTTTCCTGAAATCTCAGCAAACATTTTTTCACCCAGTCTTGATGATACTTCCATTTAATGATCAGTACACCAATCCCACTTGGCTCACCAAATTTCGTTCTTCTAGGTTAAACGGTTCCTTTGCAGTAACCGTTTTCATGTTTAGGTTTCACTCTGTTTTCTCCTATATGGATACATGTAGTTGGAACTCTAAATCAAACACGGTTTGTGCTAGCTCTTTGAAACTTGGCACAATAATGTAGTTCCAAGTTCTATCTCTATGGTTTGTGTGCTATTGAAGTAGCCCCAAGCAGAGACTGACGAGAATCCCTTTCATTGAAAGGGGTTGCCAAGCTTAAAAAAAACTACGAGTTTTCTGAAATCTCAGCAAACAATTTTTCACCCAATTTTGATTATACTTGCAGGTAGTGATCAGTACACGAATCCCACTTGGCTCACCAAATTTCGTTCTTCTAGGTTAAACCGTTCCTTTGCAGTAACCGTTTTCATGTTTTGGTTTCACTCTGTTGTCTCCTATATGGATACATGTAGTTGCAACTCTAAATCAAACACGGTTTGTGCTAGCTCTTTGAAACTTGGCACAATAATGTAGTTCCAAGTTCTATCGCTATGGTTTGTGTGCTATTGAAGTAGCCCCAAGCAGAGACTGACGAGAATCCCTTTCATAGAAAGGGGTTGCCAGGCTTCCAAAAAACTGCGAGTTTCCTGAAATCTCAGCAAGCATTTTTTCACCCAATCTTGATAATACTTGCAGGTAGTGATCAGTAAACCAATGCCATTTCTCTCACCAAATTTCGTTCTTCTAGGTTAAACCGTTCCTTTGCAATAACCGTTTTCATATTTAGGTTTCACTCTGTTTTCTCGTATATGGATACATGTAGTTGGAACTCTAAATTAAACACGGGTTGTACTAGCTCTTTGAAACTTGGCACAATAATGTAGTTCCAAGTTCTATCGCTATGGTTTGTGTGCTATTGAAGTAGCCCCAAGCAGAGACTGACGAGCATCACTTTCATTGAAAGGGGTTGCCAGGCTTCCAAAAAACTGCGAGATTCCTGAAATCTCAGCAAACATTTTTTCACCCAGTCTTGATGATACTTCCATTTAATGATCAGTACACCAATCCCACTTGGCTCACCAAATTTCGTTCTTCTAGGTTAAACCGTTCCTTTGCAGTAATCGTTTTCATATTTAGGTTTCACTCTGTTTTCTCCTATATAGATACATGTAGTTGGAACTCTAAATCAAACACGGTTTGTGCTAGCTCTTTGAAACTTGGCACAATAATGTAGTTTCAAGTTCTATCGCTAGGGTTTGTGTGCTATTGAAGTAGCCCCAAGCAGAGACTGACGAGAATCCCTTTCATTGAAAGGGGTTGCCAAGCTTCCAAAAAACTACGAGTTTCCTGAAATCTCAGCAAACATTTTTTCACCCAATCTTGATGATACTTTCATTTAATGATCAGTACACCAATCCCACTTGGCTCACCAAGTTTCGTTTTTCTAGGTTAAACCGTTCCTTTGCAGTAACCGTTTTCATGTTTAGGTTTCACTCTATTTTCTCCTATATGGATACATGTAGTTGGAACTCTAAATCAAACACGGTTTGTGCTAGCTCTTTGAAACTTGGCACAATAATGTAGTTCCAAGTTCTATCGCTATGGTTTGTGTGCTATTGAAGTAGCCCCAAGCAGAGACTGACGAGAATCACTTTCATTGAAGGGGTTGCCAAGCTTCCAAAAAACTACGAGTTTCCTGAAATCTCAGCAAACAATTTTTCACCCAATCTTGATGATACTTGCAGGTAGTGATCAGTACACGAATCCCACTTGGCTCACGAAATTTCGTTCTTCTAGGTTAAACCATTCCTTTGCAGTAACCGTTTTCATGTTTAGGTTTCACTCTGTTTTCTCCTATATGGATACATGTAGTTGGAACTCTAAATCAAACACGGTTTGTGCTAGCTCTTTGAAACTTGGCACAATAATGTAGTTAGAAGTTCTATCGCTATGGTTTGTGTGCTATTGAAGTAGCCCCAAGCAGAGACTGACGAGAATCCATTTCATAGAAAGGGGTTGCCAGGCTTCCAAAAAACTGCGAGTTTCCTGAAATCTCAGCAAACATTTTTTCACCCAGTCTTGATGATACTTCCATTTAATGATCAGTACACCAATCCCACTTGGCTCACCAAATTTCGTTCTTCTAGGTTAAACCGTTCCTTTGCAGTAACCGTTTTCATGTTTAGGTTTCACTCTGTTTTCTCCTATATGGATACATGTAGTTGGAACTCTAAATCAAACACGGTTTGTGCTAGCTCTTTGAAACTTGGCACAATAATGTAGTTCCAAGTTCTATCGCTATGGTTTGTGTGCTATTGAAGTAGCCCCAAGCAGAGACTGACGAGAATCCCTTTTATAGAAAGGGGTTGCCAGGCTTCCAAAAAACTGCGAGTTTCCTGAAATCTCAGCAAACATTTTTTCACCCAATCTTGATAATACGTGCAGGTAGTGATCAGTAAACCAATGCCATTTCTCTCACCAAATTTCGTTCTTCTAGGTTAAACCGTTCCTTTGCAATAACCGTTTTCATATTTAGGTTTCACTCTGTTTTCTCCTATATAGATACATGTAGTTGGAACTCTAAATCAAACACGGTTTGTGCTAGCTCTTTGAAACTTGGCACAATAATGTAGTTTCAAGTTCTATCGCTAGGGTTTGTGTGCTATTGAAGTAGCCCCAAGCAGAGACTGACGAGAATCCCTTTCATTGAAAGGGGTTGCCAAGCTTCCAAAAAACTACGAGTTTCCAGAAATCTCAGCAAACATTTTTTCACCCAATCTTGATGATACTTCCATTTAATGATCAGTACACCAATTCCACTTGGCTCACCAAATTTCGTTCTTCTAGGTTAAACCGTTCCTTTGCAGTAACCGTTTTCATGTTTAGGTTTCACTCTGTTTCCTCCTATATGGGTACATGTAGTTGGAACTCTAAATCAAACACGGTTTGTGCTAGCTCTTTGAACCTTGGCACAATAATGTAGTTCCAAGTTCTATCGCTATGGTTTGTGTGCTTTTGAAGTAGCCCCAAGCAGAGACTGACGAGAATCCCTTTCATTGAACGGGGTTGCCAAGCTTCCAAAAAACTACGGGTTTCCTGAAATCTCAGCAAACATTTTTTCACCCAGTCTTGATGATACTTCCATTTAATGATCAGTACACCAATCCCACTTGGCTCACCAAATTTCGTTCTTCTAGGTTAAAACGTTCCTTTGCAGTAACCGTTTTCATGTTTAGGTTTCACTCTGTTGTCTCCTATATGGATACATGTAGTTGGAACTCTAAATCAAACACGGTTTGTGCTAGCTCTTTGAAACTTGGCACAATAATGTAGTTCCAAGTTCTATCGCTATGGTTTGTGTGCAATTGAAGTAGCCCCAAGCAGAGACTGACGAGAATCCCTTTCATAGAAAGGGGTTGCCTGGCTTCCAAAAAACTGCGAGTTTCCTGAAATCTCAGCAAGCATTTTTTCACCCAATCTTGATTATACTTGCAGGTAGTGATCAGTAAACCAATGCCATTTCTCTCACCAAATTTCGTTCTTCTAGGATAAACCGTTCCTTTGCAATAACCGTTTTCATATTTAGGTTTCACTCTGTTTTCTCGTATATGGATACATGTAGTTGGAACTCTAAATCAAACACGGTTTGTGCTAGCTCTTTGAAACTTGGCACAATAATGTAGTTCCAAGTTCTATCGCTATGTTTTGTGTGCTATTGAAGTAGCCCCAAGCAGAGACTGACGAGAATCCCTTTCATAGAAAGGGGTTGCAAGGCTTCCAAAAAACTGCGAGTTTCCTGAAATCTCAGCAAACATTTTTTCACCCAGTCTTGATGATACTTCCATTTAATGATCAGGACACCAATCCCACTTGGCTCACCAAATTTCGTTCTTCTAGGTTAAACCGTTCCTTTGTAGTAATCGTTTTCATATTTAGGTTTCACTCTGTTTTCTCTTATATAGATACATGTAGTTGGAACTCTAAATCAAACACGGTTGGTGCTAGCTCTTTGAAACTTGGCACAATAATGTAGTTTCAAGTTCTATCGCTAGGGTTTGTGTGCTACTGAAGTAGCCCCAAGCAGAGAATGACGGGAATCCCTATCATTGAAAGGGGTTGCCAAGCTTCCAAAAAACTACGAGTTTCCAGAAATCTCAGCAAACATTTTTTCACCCAGTCTTGATGATTCTTCCATTTAATGATCAGTACACCAATCCCACTTGGCTCACCAAATTTCGTTCTTCTAGGTTAAACCGTTCCTTTGCAGTAATCGTTTTCATATTTAGGTTTCACTCTGTTATCTCCTATATGGATACATGTAGTTGGAACTCTAAATCAAACACGGTTTGTGCTAGCTCTTTGAAACTTGGCACAATAATGTAGTTCCAAGTTCTATCGCTATGGTTTGTGTGCTATTGAAGTACCCCAAGCAGAGACTGACGAGAATCCCTTTCATTGAAAGGGGTTGCCAAGCTTCCAAAAAACTACGAGTTTCCTGAAATCTCAGCAAAGAATTTTTCACCCAATCTTGATTATACTTGCAGGTAGTGATCAGTACACGAATCCCACTTGGCTCACCAAATTTCGTTCTTCTAGGTTAAAACGTTCCTTTGCTGTAACCGTTTTCATGTTTAGGTTTCACTCTGTTGTCTCCTATATGGATACATGTAGTTGGAACTCTAAATCAAACACGGTTTGTGCTAGCTCTTTGAAACTTGGCACAATAATGTAGTTCCAAGTTCTATCGCTATGGTTTGTGTGCAATTGAAGTAGCCCCAAGCAGAGACTGACGAGAATCCCTTTCATAGAAAGGGGTTGCCTGGCTTCCAAAAAACTGCGAGTTTCCTGAAATCTCAGCAAGCATTTTTTCACCCAATCTTGGTAATACTTGCAGGTAGTGATCAGTATAACCAATGTCTCACCAAATTTCGTTCTTCTAGGTTAAACCGTTCCTTTGCAATAACCGTTTTTATATTTAGGTTTCACTCTGTTTTCTCGTATATGGATACATGTAGTTGGAACTCTAAATCAAACACGGGTTGTACTAGCTCTTTGAAACTTGGCACAATAATGTAGTTCCAAGTTCTATCGCTATGGATTGTGTGCTATTGAACTAGCCCCAAGCAGAGATTGACGAGAATCTCTTTCATTGAAAGGGGTTGTGAGGCTTCCAAAAAACTACGAGTTTCCAGAAATCTCAGCAAACATTTTTTCACCCAATCTTGATGATACTTCTATTTAATGAGCAGTACACCAATCCCACTTGGCTCACCAAATTTCGTTCTTCTAGGTTTAAACCGTTCCTTTGCAGTACCCGTTTTCATGTTTAGATTTCACTCTGTTTTCTCCTATATGGATACATGTAGTTGGAACTCTAAATCAAACACGGTTTGTGCTAGCTCTTTGAAAACTTGGCACAAATAATGTAGTTCCAAGTTCTATCGCTATGGTTTGTGTGCTATTGAAGTAGCCCCAAGCAGAGACTGATGAGAATCCCTTTCATAGAAAGGGGTTGCCAAGCTTCCAAAAAACTACGAGTTTCCTGAAATCTCAGCAAACATTTTTTCACCCAGTCTTGATGATACTTCCATTTAATGATCAGGACACCAATCCCACTTGGCTCACCAAATTTCGTTCTTCTAGGTTAAACCGTTCCTTTGCAGTAACCTGTTTTCATGTTTAGGTTTCACTCTGTTTTCTCCTATATGGATACATGTAGTTGGAACTCTAAATCAAAACACGGTTCGTGCTAGCTCTTTGAAACTTGGCACAATAATGTAGTTCCAAGTTCTATCGCTATGGTTTGTGTGCTATTGAAGTAGCCCCAAGCAGAGACTGACGAGAATCCCTTTTATAGAAAGGGGTTGCCAGGCTTCCAAAAAACTGCGAGTTTCCTGAAATCTCAGCAAGCATTTTTTCACCCAATCTTGATAATACGTGCAGGTAGTGATCAGTAAACCAATGCCATTTCTCTCACCAAATTTCGTTCTTCTAGGTTAAAACCGTTCCTTTGCAATAACCGTTTTCATATTTAGGTTTCACTCTGTTTTCTCGTATATGGATACATGTAGTTGGAACTCTAAATCAAACACGGTTTGTGCTAGCTCTTTGAAACTTGGCACAATAATGTAGTTCCAAGTTCTATCGCTATGTTTTGTGTGCTATTGAAGTAGCCCCAAGCAGAGACTGACGAGAATCCCTTTCATAGAAAGGGGTTGCAAGGCTTCCAAAAAACTGCGAGTTTCCTGAAATCTCAGCAAACATTTTTCACCCAGTCTTGATGATACTTCCATTTAATGATCAGTACACCAATCCCACTTGGCTCACCAAATTCGTTCTTTAGGTTAAACCGTTCCTTTGCAGTAATCGTTTTCATATTTAGGTTTCACTCTGTTATCTCCTATATGGATACATGTAGTTGGAACTCTAAATCAAACACGGTTGGTGCTAGCTCTTTGAAACTTGGCACAATAATGTAGTTCCAAGTTCTATCGCTAATGGTTTGTGTGCTATTGAAGTACCCCAAGCAGAGACTGACGAGAATCCCTTTCATTGAAAGGGGTTGCCAAGCTTCCAAAAAACTACGAGTTTCCTGAAATCTCAGCAAAGAATTTTTCACCCAATCTTGATTATACTTGCAGGGTAGTGATCAGTACACGAATCCCACTTGGCTCACCAAATTCGTTCTTCTAGGTTAAAACGTTCCTTTGCTGTAACCGTTTTCATGTTTAGGTTTCACTCTTGTCTCCTATATGGATACATGTAGTTGGAACTCTAAATCAAACACGGTTTGTGCTAGCTCTTTGAAACTTGGCACAATAATGTAGTTCCAAGTTCTATCGCTATGGTTTGTGTGCAATTGAAGTAGCCCCAAGCAGAGACTGACGAGAATCCTTTCATAGAAAGGGGTTGCCTGGCTTCCAAAAACTGCGAGTTTCCTGAAATCTCAGCAAGCATTTTTTCCACCAATCTTGATAATACTTGCAGGTAGTGATCAGTAAACCAATGCCATTTCTCTCACCAAATTTCGTTCTTCTAGGTTAAACCGTTCCTTTGCAATAACCGTTTTTATATTTAGGTTTCACTCTGTTTTCTCGTATATGGATACATGTAGTTGGAACTCTAAATCAAACACGGGTTGTACTAGCTCTTTGAAACTTGGCACAATAATGTAGTTCCAAGTTCTATCGCTATGGATTGTGTGCTATTGAACTAGCCCCAAGCAGAGATTGACGAGAATCTCTTTCATTGAAAGGGTTGTGAGGCTTCCAAAAAACTACGAGTTTCCAGAAATCTCAGCAAACATTTTTTCACCCAATCTTGATGATACTTCTATTTAATGAGCAGTACACCAATCCCACTTGACTCACCAAATTTCGTTCTTCTAGGTTAAACCGTTCCTTTGCAGTACCCGTTTTCATGTTTAGGTTTCACTCTGTTTTCTCCTATATGGATACATGTAGTTGGAACTCTAAATCAAACACGGTTTGTGCTAGCTCTTTGAAACTTGGCACAATAATGTAGTTCCAAGTTCTATCGCTATGGTTTGTGTGCTATTGAAGTAGCCCCAAGCAGAGACTGATGAGAATCCTTTCATAGAAAGGGGTTGCCAGGCTTCCAAAAAACTACGAGTTTTCCTGAAATCTCAGCAAACATTTTTTCACCCAGTCTTGATGATACTTCCATTTAATGATCAGGACACCAATCCCACTTGGCTCACCAAATTTCGTTCTTCTAGGTTAAACCGTTCCTTTGTAGTAATCGTTTTCATATTTAGGTTTCACTCTGTTTTCTCTTATATAGATACATATAGTTGGAACTCTAAATCAAACACGGTTTGTGCTAGCTCTTTGAAACTTGGCACAATAATGTAGTTTCAAGTTCTATCGCTAGGGTTTGTGTGCTACTGAAGTAGCCCCAAGCAGAGAATGACGGGAATCCCTATCATTGAAAGGGGTTGCCAAGCTTCCAAAAAACTACGAGTTTCCAGAAATCTCAGCAAACATTTTTTTCACCCAATCTTGATGATACTTCCATTTAATGATCAGTACACCAATCCCACATGGCTCACCAAATTTCGTTCTTCTAGGTTAAAACCGTTCCTTTTCAGTAACCGTTTTCATGTTTAGGTTTCACTCTGTTTTCTCCTATATGGATACATGTAGTTGGAACTCTAAATCAAACACGGTTTGTGCGAGCTCTTTGAAACTTGGCACAATAATGTAGTTCCAAGTTCAATCGCTATGGTTTGTGTGCTATTGAAGTAGCCCCAAGCAGAGACTGACGAGAATCACTTTCATTGAAGGGGTTGCCAAGCTTCCAAAAAACTACGAGTTTCCTGAAATCTCAGCAAACAATTTTTCACCCAATCTTGATGATACTTGCAGGTAGTGATCAGTACACGAATCCCACTTGGCTCACTAAATTTCGTCCTCCTAGGTTAAAACGTTCCTTTGCAGTAACCGTTTTCATGTTTAGGTTTCACTCTGTTTTCTCCTATATGGATACATGTAGTTGGAACTCTAAATCAAACACGGTTTGTGCTAGCTCTTTGAAACTTGGCACAATAATGTAGTTCCAAGTTCTATCGCTATGGTTTGTGTGCTATTGAAGTTGCCCCAAGCAGAGACTGACGAGAATCCCTTTCTTAGAAAGGGGTTGCCAGGCTTCCAAAAAACTGCGAGTTTCCTGAAATCTCAGCAAACATTTTTTCACCCAATCTTGATGATACTTGCAGGTAGTGATCAGTACACAAATCCCACTTGGCTCACCAAATTTCATTCTTCTAGGTTAAACCGTTCCTTTTGCAGTAACCGTTTTCATGTTTAGGTTTCACTCTGTTTTCTCCTATATGGATACATGTAGTTGGAACTCTAAATCAAACACGGTTTGTGCTAGCTCTTTGAAACTTGGCACAATAATGTAGTTCCAAGTTCTATCGCTATGGTTTGTGTGCTATTGAAGTTGCCCCAAGCAGAGACTGATGAGAATCCCTTTCTTAGAAAGGGGTTGCCAGGCTTCCAAAAAACTGCGAGTTTCCTGAAATCTCAGCAAACATTTTTTCACCCAGTCTTGATGATACTTCCATTTAATGATCAGTACACCAATCCCACTTGGCTCACCAAATTTCGTTCTTCTAGGTTGAACCGTTCCTTTGCAGTAATCGTTTTCATATTTAGGTTTCACTCTGTTTTCTCCTATATAGATACATGTAGTTGGAACTCTAAATCAAACACGGTTTATGCTAGCTCTTTGAAACTTGGCACAACAATGTAGTTTCAAGTTCTATCGCTAGGGTTTGTGTGCTGTTGAAGTAGCCCCAAGCAGAGACTGACGAGAATCCCTTTCATTGAAAGGTGTTGCCAAGCTTCCAAAAAACTACGAGTTTCCAGAAATCTCAGCAAACATTTTTTCACCCAATCTTGATGATACTTTCATTTAATGATCAGTACACCAATCCCACTTGGCTCACCAAATTTCGTTCTTCTAGGTTAAACCGTTCCTTTGCAGTAACCGTTTTCATGTTTAGGTTTCACTCTGTTTTCTCCTATATGGATACATGTAGTTGGAACTCTAAATCAAACACGGTTTGTGCTAGCTCTTTGAAACTTGGCACAATAATGTAGTTCCAAGTTCTATCGCTATGGTTTGTGTGCTATTGAAGTAGCCCCAAGCAGAGACTGACGAGAATCCCTTTCATTGAAAGGGGTTGCCAAGCTTAAAAAAAACTACGAGTTTTCTGAAATCTCAGCAAACAATTTTTCACCCAATTTTGATTATACTTGCAGGTAGTGATCAGTACACGAATCCCACTTGGCTCACCAAATTTCGTTCTTCTAGGTTAAAACCGTTCCTTTGCAGTAACCGTTTTCATGTTTTGGTTTCACTCTGTTGTCTCCTATATGGATACATGTAGTTGCAACTCTAAATCAAACACGGTTTGTGCTAGCTCTTTGAAACTTGGCACAATAATGTAGTTCCAAGTTCTATCGCTATGGTTTGTGTGCTATTGAAGTAGCCCCAAGCAGAGACTGACGAGAATCCCTTTCATAGAAAGGGGTTGCCAGGCTTCCAAAAAACTGCGAGTTTCCTGAAATCTCAGCAAGCATTTTTTCACCACCAATCTTGATAATACTTGCAGGTAGTGATCAGTAAACCAATGCCATTTCTCTCACCAAATTTCGTTCTTCTAGGTTAAACCGTTCCTTTGCAATAACCGTTTTCATATTTAGGTTTCACTCTGTTTTTCTCGTATATGGATACATGTAGTTGGAACTCTAAATTAAACACGGGTTGTACTAGCTCTTTGAAACTTGGCACAATAATGTAGTTCCAAGTTCTATCGCTATGGTTTGTGTGCTATTGAAGTAGCCCCAAGCAGAGACTGACGAGCATCACTTTCATTGAAAGGGGTTGCCAGGCTTCCAAAAAACTGCGAGATTCCTGAAATCTCAGCAAACATTTTTTCACCCAGTCTTGATGATACTTCCATTTAATGATCAGTACACCAATCCCACTTGGCTCACCAAATTTCGTTCTTCTAGGTTAAACCGTTCCTTTGCAGTAATCGTTTTCATATTTAGGTTTCACTCTGTTTTCTCCTATATAGATACATGTAGTTGGAACTCTAAATCAAACACGGTTTGTGCTAGCTCTTTGAAACTTGGCACAATAATGTAGTTTCAAGTTCTATCGCTAGGGTTTGTGTGCTATTGAAGTAGCCCCAAGCAGAGACTGACGAGAATCCCTTTCATTGAAAGGGGTTGCCAAGCTTCCAAAAAACTACGAGTTCCTGAAATCTCAGCAAACATTTTTTCACCCAATCTTGATGATACTTTCATTTAATGATCAGTACACCAATCCCACTTGGCTCACCAAGTTTCGTTTTTCTAGGTTAAACCGTTCCTTTGCAGTAACCGTTTTCATGTTTAGGTTTCACTCTATTTTCTCCTATATGGATACATG
>NW_027553109.1:0-46474 GCF_045843805.1 Urocitellus parryii
ACACCAAACCCACTTGGCTCACCAAATTTCGTTCTTCTAGGTTAAACCGTTCGTTTGCAGTAACCTTTTTCATGTTTAGGTTTCACTCTGTTTTCTCCTATATGGATACATGTAGATGGAACTCTAAATCAAACACGGTTTGTGCTAGCTCTTTGAAACTTGGCACAATAATGTAGTTCCAAGTTCTATCGTTATGGTTTGTGTCCTATTGAAGTAGCCCCAAGCAGAGGCTGACGAGAATCACTTTCATTGAAAGGTTTGCCAAGCTTCCAAAAAACTACGAGTTTCCTGAAATCTCAGCAAACATTTTTTCACCCAATCTTGATGATACTTGCAGATAATGATCAGTACACCAATCCCACTTGGCTCACCAAATTTCGTTCTTTTAGGTTAAACCGTTCGTTTGCAGTAACCGTTTTCATGTTTAGGTTTCACTCTGTTTTCTCCTATATGGATACATGTAATTGGAACTCTAAATCAAACACGGTTTGTGCTAGCTCTTTGAAACTTGGCACAATAATGTAGTTCCAAGTTCTATCATTATGGTTTGTTTCCTATTGAAGTAGCCCCAAGCAGAGACTGACGAGAATCACTTTCATTGAAAGGGGTTGCCAAGCTTCCAAAAAACTACGAGTTTCCTGAAATCTCAGCAAACACTTTTTCACCCAATCTTGATGATTCTTGCAGGTAATGATCAGTACACCAATCCCACTTGGCTCACCAAATTTCATTTTCTAGGTTAAACCGTTCGTTTGAAGTAACCGTTTTCATGTTTAGGTTTCACTCTGATTTCTCCTATATGGATACATGTAGTTGGAACTCTAAATCAAACACGGTTTGTGCTAGCTCTTTGAAACTTGGCACAATAATGTAGTTCCAAGTTCCATCTCTATGGTTTGTATCCTATTGAATTACCCAAAGCAGAGACTGACGAGAATCACTTTCATTGAAAGGGGTTGCCAAGCTTCCAAAAAACTTCGAGTTTCCGGAAATCTCAGCAAACATTTTTTCACCCAATCTTGATGATACTTGCAGGGAATGATCAGTACACCAATCCCACTTGGCTCACCAAATTTCGTTCTTCTAGGTTAAACAGTTCATTTGAAGTAACCGTTTTCATGTTTAGGTTTCACTCTGTTTTCTCCGATATGGTACATGTAGTTGGAACTCTAAATCAAACACGGTTTGTGCTAGCTCTTTGAAACTTGGCACAATAATATAGTTCCAAGTTCTATCGCTATGGTTTGTGTCCTATTGAAGTAGCCCCAAGCAGAGACTGACGAGAATCACTTTCATTGAAAGGGGTTGCCAAGTTTCCAAAAAACTACGAGTTTCCGGAAATCTCAGCAAACGTTTTTTCACCCAATCTTGATGATACTTGCAGGTAATGATCAGTACACCAATCCAACTTGGCTCACCAAAATTCGTTCTTCTAGGTTAAAACGTTCCTTTGCAGTAACCGTTTTCATGTTTAGGTTTCACTCTGTTTTCTCCTATATGGATACATATAGTTGGAACTCTAAATCAAACACGGTTTGTGCTAGCTCTTTGAAACTTGGCACAATAATGTAGTTCCAAGTTCTATCGCTATGGTTTGTGTCCTATTGAAGTAGCCCCAAGCAGAGACTGACGAGAATCACTTTCATTGAAAGGGGTTGCCAAGCTTCCAAAAAACTACGAGTTTCCGGGAATCTCAGCAAACGTTTTTTCACCCAATCTTGATGATACTTGCAGGTAATGATCAGTACACCAATCCAACTTGGCTCACCAAATTTCATTCTTCTAGGTTAAACCGTTCCTTTGCAGTAACCGTTTTCATGTTTAGGTTTCACTCTGTTTTCTCCTATATGGATACATGTAGTTGGAACTCTAAATCAAACACGGTTTGTGCTAGCTCTTTGAAACTTGGCACAATAATGTAGTTCCAAGTTCTATCGCTTTGGTTTGTGTCCTATTGAAGTAGCCCCAAGCAGAGACTGACGAGAATCACTTTCATTGAAAGGGGTTGCCAAGCTTCCAAAAAACTACGAGTTTCCGGAAATCTCAGCAAACATTTTTTCACCCAATCTTGATGATACTGGCAGGTAATGATCAGTACACCAATCCCACTTGGCTCACCAAATTTCGTTCTTCTAGGTTAAACCGTTCCTTTGCAGTAACCGTTTTCATGTTTAGGTTTCACTCTGTTTTCTCCTATATGGATACATGTAGTTGGAACTCTAAATCAAACACGGTTTGTGCTAGCTCTTTGAAACTTGGCACAATAATGTAGTTCCAAGTTCTATCGCTATGGTTGGTGTCCTATTGAAGTAGCCCCAAGCAGAGACTGACGAGAATCACTTTCATTGAAAGGGGTTGCCAAGCTTCCAAAAAACTACGAGTTTCCGGAAATCTTAGCAAACATTTTTTCACCCAATCTTGATGATACTGGCAGGTAATGATCAGTACACCAATCCCACTTGGCTCACCAAATTTTGTTCTTCTAGGTTAAACCGTTCCTTTGCAGTAACCGTATTCATGTTTAGGTTTCACTCGGTTTTCTCCTATATGGATACATGTAGTTGGAACTCTAAATCAAACACGGTTTGTGCTAGCTCTTTGAAATTTGCACAATAATGTAGTTCCAAGTTCTATCGCTATGGTTGATGTCCTATTGAAGTAGCCCCAAGCAGAGACTGACGAGAATCACTTTCATTGAAAGGGGTTGCCAAGCTTCCAAAAAACTACGAGTTTCCTGAAATCTCAGCAAACATTTTTTCACCCAATCTTGAAGATACTGGCAGGTAATGATCAGTACACCAATCCCACTTGGCTCACCAAATTTCGTTCTTCTAGGTTAAACCGTTCCTTTGCAGTAACAGTTTTCATGTTTAGTTTTCACTCTGTTTTCTCCTATATGGATACATGTAGTTGGAACTCTAAATCAAACACGGTTTGTGCTAGCTCTTTGAAACTTGGCACAACAATGTAGTTCCAAGTTCTATCGCTATGGTTTGTGTCCTATTGAAGTAGCCCCAAGCAGAGACTGACGAGAATCACTTTCATTGAAAGGGGTTGCCAAGCTTCCAAAAAACTACGAGTTTCCTGAAATCTCAGCCAACGTTTTTTCACCCAATCTTGATGATACTGGCAGGTAATGATCAGTACACCAATCCCACTTGGTTCACCAAATTTCGTTCTTCTAGGTTAAACCGTTCCTTTGCAGTAACAGTTTTCATGTTTAGGTTTCACTCTGTTTTCTCCTATATGGATACAAGTAGTTGGAACTCTAAATCAAACACGGTTTGTGCTAGCTCTTTGAAACTTGGCACAATAATGTAGTTCCAAGTTCTATCGCTATGATTGGTGTCCTATTGAAGTAGCCCCAAGCAGAGACTGACGAGAATCACTTTCATTGAAAGGGGTTGCTAAGCTTCCAAAAAACTACGAGTTTCCTGAAACCTCAGCAAACATTTTTTCACCCAATTTGATGATACTGGCAGGTAATGATCAGTACACCAATACCACTTGGCTCACCAAATTTCTTTCTTCTAGGTTAAACCATTCCTTTGCAGTAACCATTTTCATGTTTAGGTTACACTCTGTTTTCTCCTATATGGATACATGTAGTTGGAACTCTAAATCAAAAACGGTTTGTGCTAGCTCTTTGAAACTTGGCACAATAATGGAGTTCCAAGTTCTATCGCTATGGTTTGTGTCCTATTGAAGTAGCCCCAAGCAGAGACTGACGAGAATCACTTTCATTGAAAGGGGTTGCCAAGCTTCCAAAAAACTACTAGTTTCCTGAAATCTCAGCAAACATTTTTTCACCCAATTTGATGATACTGGCAGGTAATGATCAGTACACCAATCCCACTTGGCTCACCAAATTTTGTTCTTCTAGGTTAAACCGTTCCTTTGCAGTAACCGTATTCATGTTTAGGTTTCACTCTGTTTTCTCCTATATGGATACATGTAGTTGGAACTCTAAATCAAACACGGTTTGTGCTAGCTCTTTGAAACTTGGCACAATAATGTACTTCCAAGTTCTATCGCTATGGTTGATGTCCTATTGAAGTAGCCCCAAGCAGAGACTGACGAGAATCACTTTCATTGAAAGGGGTTGCCAAGCTTCCAAAAAAGTACGAGTTTCCTGAAATCTCAGCAAACATTTTTTCACACAATCTTGATGATACTGGCAGGTAATGATCAGTACACCAATCCCACATGGCTCACCAAATTTCTTTCTTCTAGGTTAAACCGTTCCTTTGCAGTAACCGTTTTCATATTTAGGTTTCACTCTGTTTTCTCCTATATGGATACATGTAGTTGGAACTCTAAATCAAACACGGTTTTTGCTAGCTCTTTGAAACTTGGCACAATAATGTAGTTCCAAGTTCTATCGCTATGGTTTGTGTCCTATTGAAGTAGGCCCAAGGAGTGACTGACGAGAATCACTTGCATTGAAAGGGGTTGCCAAGCTTCCAAAAAACTACTAGTTTCCTGAAACCTCAGCAAACATTTTTTCACCCAATTTGAAGATACTGGCTGGTAATGATCAGTACACCAATCCCACTTGGCTCACCAAATTTCGTTCTTCTAGGTTAAACCATTCCATTGCAGTAACCGTTTTCATGTTTAGGTTTCATTCTGTTTTCTCCTATACGGATACATGTAGTTGGAACTCTAAATCAAACACGGTTTGTGCTAGCTCTTTGAAACTTGGCACAATAATGTAGTTCCAAGTTCTATCGCTACGGTTTGTGTCCTATTGAAGTAGCCCCAAGCAGAGACTGACGAGAATCACTTTCATTGAAAGGGGTTGCCAAGCTTCCAAAAAACTACGAGTTTCCTGAAATCTCAGCAAACATTTTTTCACCCAATCTTGATGATACTGGCAGGTAATGATCAGTACACCAATCCCACTTGGCTCACCAAATTTCGTTCTTCTAGGTTAAACCGTTCCTTTGCAGTAACCGTTTTCATGTTTAGGTTTCACTCTGTTTTCTCCTATATGGATACATGTAGTTGGAACTCTAAATCAAACACGGTTTGTGCTAGCTCTTTGAAACTTGGCACAACAATGTAGTTCCAAATTCTATCGCTATGGTTTGTGTCCTATTGAAGTAGCCCCAAGCAGAGACTGACGAGAATCACTTTAATTGAAAGGGGTTGCCAAGCTTCCAAAAAACTACGAGTTTCCTTAAATCTCAGCAAACATTTTTTCACCCAATCTTGATGATACTGGCAGGTAATGATCAGCACACCAATCCCACTTGGCTCACCAAATTTCGTTCTTCTAGGTTAAACCGTTCCTTTGCAGTAACCGTTTTCATGTTTAGGTTTCACTCTGTTTTCTCCTATATGTATACATGTAGTTGGAACTCTAAATCAAACACGGTTTGTGCTAGCTCTTTGAAACTTGGCACAATAATGTAGTTCCAAGTTCTATCACTATGGTTGGTGTCCTATTGAAGTAGCCCCAAGCAGCGACTGACGAGAATCACTTTCATTGAAAGGGGTTGCCAAGCTTCCAAAAACTACGAGTTTCCGGAAATCTCAGCAAAGATTTTTTCACCCAATCTTGATGATACTGGCAGGTAATGATCAGTACACCAATCCCACTTGGCTCACCAAATTTTGTTCTTCTAGGTTAAACCGTTCCTTTGCAGTAACCGTATTCATGTTTAGGTTTCACTCTGTTTTCTCCTATATGGATACATGTAGTTGGAACTCTAAATCAAACACGGTTTGTGCTAGCTCTTTGAAACTTGGCACAATAATGTAGTTCCAAGTTCTATCGCTATGGTTGATGTCCTATTGAAGTAGCCCCAATCAGAGACTGACGAGAATCACTTTCATTGAAAGGGGTTGCCAAGCTTCCAAAAAACTACGAGTTTCCGGAAATCTCAGCAAACATTTTTTCACCCAATCTTGATGATACTGGCAGGTAATGATCAGTACACCAATCCCACATGGCTCACCAAATTTCTTTCTTCTAGGTTAAACCGTTCCTTTGCAGTAACCGTTTTCATATTTAGGTTTCACTCTGTTTTCTCCTATATGGATACATGTAGTTGGAACTCTAAATCAAACACGGTTTTTGCTAGCTCTTTGAAACTTGGCACAATAATGTAGTTCCAAGTTCTATCGCTATGGTTTGTGTCCTATTGAAGTAGGCCCAAGGAGAGACTGATGAGAATCACTTGCATTGAAAGGGGTTGCCAAGCTTCCAAAAAACTACGAGTTTCCTGAAACCTCAGCAAACAATTTTTCACCCAATTTGAAGATACTGGCTGGTAATGATCAGTACACCAATCCCACTTGGCTCACCAAATTTCGTTCTTCTAGGTTAAACCATTCCATTGCAGTAACCGTTTTCATGTTTAGGTTTCACTCTGTTTTCTCCTATATGGATACATGTAGTTGGAACTCTAAATCAAACAGGGTTTGTGCTAGCTCTTTGAAACTTGGCACAACAATGCAGTTCCAAGTTCTATCGCTATGGTTTGTGTCCTATTGAAGTAGCCCCAAGCAAAGACTGACGAGAATCACTATCATTGAAAGGGGTTGCCAAGCTTCCAAAACCTACGAGTTTCCTGAAATCTCAGCAAACATTTTTTCATCCAATCTTGATGATACTGGCAGGTAATGATCAGTACACCAATCCCACTTGGCTCACCAAATTTCGTTCTTCTAGGTTAAACCATTCCTTTGCAGTAACCGTTTTCATGTTTAGGTTTCACTCTGTTTTCTCCTATATGGATACATGTAGTTGGAAGTCTAAATCAAACACGGTTTGTGCTAGCTCTTTGAAACATGGCACAATAACGTAGTTCCAAATTCTATCGCTATGATTGGTGTCCTATTGAAATAGCCCCAAGCAGAGACTGACGGGAATCACTTTCATTGAAAGGGGTTGCCAAGCTTCCAAAAAACTACGAGTTTCCTGAAATCTCAGCAAACATTTTTTCACCCAATCTTGAAGATACTGGCAGGTAATGATCAGTACACCAATCCCACTTGGCTCACCTAATTTCGTTCTTCTAGGTTAAACCGTTCCTTTGCAGTAACCGTTTTCATGTTTAGTTTTCACTCTGTTTTCTCCTATATGGATACATGTAGTTGGAACTCTAAATCAAACACGGTTTGTGCTAGCTCTTTGAAACTTGGCACAATAATGTAGTTCCAAGTTCTATCGCTATGGTTGATGTCCTATTCAAGTAGCCCCAAGCAGAGACTGAGGAGAATCACTTACATTGAAAGGGGTTGCCAAGCTTCCAAAAAACTACCAGTTTCCTGAAATCTCAGCAAACATTTTTTCACCCAATCTTGATGATACTTGCAGGTAATGATCAGTACACCAATCCCACTTCACTCACCAAATTTCGTTCTTCTAGGTTAAACCGTTCCTTTGCAGTAACCGTTTTCATATTTAGGTTTCACTCGGTTTTTTCCTATATGGATACATGTAGTTGGAACTCTAAATCAAACACGGTTTTTGCTAGCTCTTTGAAACTTGGCACAATAATGTAGTTCCAAGTTCTATCGCTATGGTTTGTGCCCTATTGAAGTAGGCCCAAGGAGAGACTGACGAGAATCACTTTCATTGAAAGGGGTTGACAAGCTTCCAAAAAACTACGAGTTTCCTGAAACCTCAGCAAACATTTTTTCACCCAATTTGAAGATACTGGCTGGTAATGATCAGTACACCAATCCCACTTGGCTCACCATATTTCCTTCTTCTAGGTTAAACCATTCCATTGCAGTAACCGTTTTCATGTTTAGGTTTCACTCTGTTTTCTCCTATATGGATACATGTAGTTGGAACTCTAAATCAAACACGGTTTGTGCTAGCTCTTTGAAACTTGGCACAACAATGCAGTTCCAAGTTCTATCGCTATGGTTTGTGTCCTATTGAAGTAGCCCCAAGCAAAGACTGACGAGAATCACTATCATTGAAAGGGGTTGCCAAGCTTCCAAAATCTAAGAGTTTCCTGAAATCTCAGCAAATATTTTTTCGCCCAATCTTGAAGATACTGGCAGGTAATGATCAGTACACCAATCCCACTTGGCTCACCAAATTTCGTTCTTCTAGGTTAAACCGTTCCTTTGCAGTAACCGTTTTCATGTTAAGGTTTCACTCTGTTTTCTCCTATATGGATACATGTAGTTGGAACTCTAAATCAAACACGGTTTGTGCTAGCTCTTTGAAACTTGGCACAATAATGTAGTTCCAAGTTCTATCGCTATGGTTGGTGTCCTATTGAATTAGCCCCAAGCAGCGACTGACGAGAATCACTTTCATTGAAAGGGGTTGCCAAGCTTCCAAAAACTCCGAGTTTCCGGAAATCTCAGCAAACATTTTTTCACCCAATCTTGATGATACTGGCAGGTAATGATCAGTACACCAATCCCACTTGGCTCACCAAATTTCGTTCTTCTAGGTTAAACCGTTCCTTTGCAGTAACCGTATTCATGTTTAGGTTTCACTCTGTTTTCTCCTATATGGATACATGTAGTTGGAACTCTAAATCAAACACGGTTTGTGCTAGCTCTTTGAAACTTGGCACAATAATGTAGTTCCAAGTTCTATTGCTATGGTTGATGTCCTATTGAAGTAGCCCCAAGCAGAGACTGACGAGAATCACTTTCATTGAAAGGGGTTGCCAAGCTTCCAAAAAACTACGAGTTTCCTGAAATCTCAGCAAACATTTTTTCACCCAATCTTGAAGATACTGGCAGGTAATGATCAGTACACCAATCCCACTTGGCTCACCAAATTTCGTTCTTCTACGTTAAACCGTTCCTTTGCAGTAACCGTTTTCATGTTTAGTTTTCACTCTGTTTTCTCCTATATGGATACATGTACTTGGAACTCTAAATCAAACACGGTTTGTGCTAGCTCTTTGAAACTTGGCACAATAATGTAGTTCCAAGTTCTATCGCTACGGTTGGTGTCCTATTGAAGTAGCCCCAAGCAGAGACTGACGAGAATCACTTTCATTGAAAGGGGTTGCCAAGCTTCCAAAAAACTACGAGTTTCCTGAAATCTCAGCAAACATTTTTTCACCCAATCTTGATGATACTGGCAGGTAATGATCAGTACACCAATCCCACTTGGCTCACCAAATTTCGTTCTTCTAGGTTAAACCGTTCCTTTGCAGTAACCGTTTTCATGTTTAGTTTTCACTCTGTTTTCTCCTATATGGATACATGTAGTTGGAACTCTAAATCAAACACGGTTTGTGCTAGCTCTTTGAAACTTGGCACAACAATGTAGTTCCAAGTTCTATCGCTATGGTTTGTGTCCTATTGAAGTAGCCCCAAGCAGAGACTGACGAGAATCACTTTCATTGAAAGGGGTTGCCAAGCTTCCAAAAAACTACGAGTTTCCTGAAATCTAAGCCAACGTTTTTTCACCCAATCTTGATGATACTGGCAGGTAATGATCAGTACACCAATCCCACTTGGTTCACCAAATTTCGTTCTTCTAGGTTAAACCGTTCCTTTGCAGTAACAGTTTTCATGTTTAGGTTTCACTCTGTTTTCTCCTATATGGATACAAGTAGTTGGAACTCTAAATCAAACACGGTTTGTGCTAGCTCTTTGAAACTTGGCACAATAATGTTGTTCCAAGTTCTATCGCTATGATTGGTGTCCTATTGAAGTAGCCCCAAGCAGAGACTGACGAGAATCACTTTCATTGAAAGGGGTTGCCAAGCTTCCAAAAAACTACGAGTTTCCTGAAACCTCAGCAAACATTTTTTCACCCAATTTGATGATACTGGCAGGTAATGATCAGTACACCAATACCACTTGGCTCACCAAATTTCTTTCTTCTAGGTTAAACCATTCCTTTGCAGTAACCATTTTCATGTTTAGGTTACACTCTGTTTTCTCCTATATGGATACATGTAGTTGGAACTCTAAATCAAAAACGGTTTGTGCTAGCTCTTTGAAACTTGGCACAATAATGGAGTTCCAAGTTCTATCGCTATGGTTTGTGTCCTATTGAAGTAGCCCCAAGCAAAGACTGACGAGAATCACTATCATTGAAAGGGGTTGCCAAGCTTCCAATATCTAAGAGTTTCCTGAAATCTCAGCAAATATTTTTTCGCCCAATCTTGAAGATACTGGCAGGTAATGATCAGTACACCAATCCCACTTGGCTCACCAAATTTCGTTCTTCTAGGTTAAACCGTTCCTTTGCAGTAACCGTTTTCATGTTAAGGTTTCACTCTGTTTTCTCCTATATGGATACATGTAGTTGGAACTCTAAATCAAACACGGTTTGTGCTAGCTCTTTGAAACTTGGCACAATAATGTAGTTCCAAGTTCTATCGCTATGGTTGGTGTCCTATTGAATTAGCCCCAAGCAGCGACTGACGAGAATCACTTTCATTGAAAGGGGTTGCCAAGCTTCCAAAAACTACGAGTTTCCGGAAATCTCAGCAAACATTTTTTCACCCAATCTTGATGATACTGGCAGGTAATGATCAGTACACCAATCCCACTTGGCTCACCAAATTTCGTTCTTCTAGGTTAAACCGTTCCTTTGCAGTAACCGTATTCATGTTTAGGTTTCACTCTGTTTTCTCCTATATGGATACATGTAGTTGGAACTCTAAATCAAACACGGTTTGTGCTAGCTCTTTGAAACTTGGCACAATAATGTAGTTCCAAGTTCTATTGCTATGGTTGATGTCCTATTGAAGTAGCCCCAAGCAGAGACTGACGAGAATCACTTTCATTGAAAGGGGTTGCCAAGCTTCCAAAAAACTACGAGTTTCCTGAAATCTCAGCAAACATTTTTTCACCCAATCTTGAAGATACTGGCAGGTAATGATCAGTACACCAATCCCACTTGGCTCACCAAATTTCGTTCTTCTACGTTAAACCGTTCCTTTGCAGTAACCGTTTTCATGTTTAGTTTTCACTCTGTTTTCTCCTATATGGATACATGTACTTGGAACTCTAAATCAAACACGGTTTGTGCTAGCTCTTTGAAACTTGGCACAATAATGTAGTTCCAAGTTCTATCGCTACGGTTGGTGTCCTATTGAAGTAGCCCCAAGCAGAGACTGACGAGAATCACTTTCATTGAAAGGGGTTGCCAAGCTTCCAAAAAACTACGAGTTTCCTGAAATCTCAGCAAACATTTTTTCACCCAATCTTGATGATACTGGCAGGTAATGATCAGTACACCAATCCCACTTGGCTCACCAAATTTCGTTCTTCTAGGTTAAACCGTTCCTTTGCAGTAACCGTTTTCATGTTTAGTTTTCACTCTGTTTTCTCCTATATGGATACATGTACTTGGAACTCTAAATCAAACACGGTTTGTGCTAGCTCTTTGAAACTTGGCACAACAATGTAGTTCCAAGTTCTATCGCTATGGTTTGTGTCCTATTGAAGTAGCCCCAAGCAGAGACTGACGAGAATCACTTTCATTGAAAGGGGTTGCCAAGCTTCCAAAAAACTACGAGTTTCCTGAAATCTCAGCAAACATTTTTTCACCCAATCTTGATGATACTGGCAGGTAATGATCAGTACACCAATCCCACTTGGCTCACCAAATTTCGTTCTTCTAGGTTAAACCGTTCCTTTGCAGTAACCGTTTTCATGTTTAGTTTTCACTCTGTTTTCTCCTATATGGATACATGTACTTGGAACTCTAAATCAAACACGGTTTGTGCTAGCTCTTTGAAACTTGGCACAACAATGTAGTTCCAAGTTCTATCGCTATGGTTTGTGTCCTATTGAAGTAGCCCCAAGCAGAGACTGACGAGAATCACTTTCATTGAAAGGGGTTGCCAAGCTTCCAAAAAACTACGAGTTTCCTGAAATCTCAGCCAACGTTTTTTCACCCAATCTTGATGATACTGGCAGGTAATGATCAGTACACCAATCCCACTTGGTTCACCAAATTTCGTTCTTCTAGGTTAAACCGTTCCTTTGCAGTAACAGTTTTCATGTTTAGGTTTCACTCTGTTTTCTCCTATATGGATACAAGTAGTTGGAACTCTAAATCAAACACGGTTTGTGCTAGCTCTTTGAAACTTGGCACAATAATGTTGTTCCAAGTTCTATCGCTATGATTGGTGTCCTATTGAAGTAGCCCCAAGCAGAGACTGACGAGAATCACTTTCATTGAAAGGGGTTGCCAAGCTTCCAAAAAACTACGAGTTTCCTGAAACCTCAGCAAACATTTTTTCACCCAATTTGATGATACTGGCAGGTAATGATCAGTACACCAATACCACTTGGCTCACCAAATTTCTTTCTTCTAGGTTAAACCATTCCTTTGCAGTAACCATTTTCATGTTTAGGTTACACTCTGTTTTCTCCTATATGGATACATGTAGTTGGAACTCTAAATCAAAAACGGTTTGTGCTAGCTCTTTGAAACTTGGCACAATAATGGAGTTCCAAGTTCTATCGCTATGGTTTGTGTCCTATTGAAGTAGCCCCAAGCAGAGACTGACGAGAATCACTTTCATTGAAAGGGGTTGCCAAGCTTCCAAAAAACTACTAGTTTCCTGAAATCTCAGCAAACATTTTTTCACCCAATTTGATGATACTGGCAGGTAATGATCAGTACACCAATCCCACTTGGCTCACCAAATTTCGTTCTTCTAGGTTAAACCGTTCCTTTGCAGTAACCGTTTTCATGTTTAGGTTTCACTCTGTTTTCTCCTATATGGATACATGTAGTTGGAACTCTAAAAAAAACACGGTTTGTGCTTGCTCTTTGAAACTTGGCACAATAATGTAGTTCCAAGTTCTATCGCTATGGTTTGTGTCCTACTGAAGTAGCCCCAAGCAGAGACTGACGAGAATCACTTTCATTGAAAGGGGTTGCCAAGCTTCCAAAAATCTACGAGTTTCCGGAAATCTCAGCAAATATTTTTTCGCCCAATCTTGAAGATACTGGCAGGTAATGATCAGTACACCAATCCCACTTGGCTCACCAAATTTCGTTCTTCTAGGTTAAACCGTTCCTTTGCAGTAACCGTTTTCATATTTAGGTTTCACTCTGTTTTCTCCTATATGGATACATGTAGTTGGAACTCTAAATCAAACACGGTTTTTGCTAGCTCTTTGAAACTTGGCACAATAATGTAGTTCCAAGTTCTATCGCTATGGTTTGTGTCCTATTGAAGTAGGCCCAAGGAGAGACTGACGAGAATCACTTGCATTGAAAGGGGTTGCCAAGCTTCCAAAAAACTACTAGTTTCCTGAAACCTCAGCAAACATTTTTTCACCCAATTTGAAGATACTGGCTGGTAATGATCAGTACACCAATCCCACTTGGCTCACCAAATTTCGTTCTTCTAGGTTAAACCATTCCATTGCAGTAACCGTTTTCATGTTGAGGTTTCACTCTGTTTTCTCCTATATGGATACATGTAGTTGGAACTCTAAATCAAACACGGTTTGTGCTAGCTCTTTGAAACTTGGCACAATAATGTAGTTCCAAGTTCTATCGCTACGGTTTGTGTCCTATTGAAGTAGCCCCAAGCAGAGACTGACGAGAATCACTTTCATTGAAAGGGGTTGCCAAGCTTCCAAAAAACTACGAGTTTCCTGAAATCTCAGCAAACATTTTTTCACCCAATTTGATGATACTGGCAGGTAATGATCAGTACACCAATCCCACTTGGCTCACCAAATTTCGTTCTTCTAGGTTAAACCGTTCCTTTGCAGTAACCGTTTTCATGTTTAGGTTTCACTCTGTTTTCTCCTATATGGATACATGTAGTTGGAACTCTAAATCAAACACGGTTTGTGCTAGCTCTTTGAAATTTGGCACAACAATGTAGTTCCAAATTCTATCGCTATGGTTTGTGTCCTATTGAAGTAGCCCCAAGCAGAGACTGACGAGAATCACTTTCATTGAAAGGGGTTGCCAAGCTTCCAAAAAACTACGAGTTTCCTTAAATCTCAGCAAACATTTTTTCACCCAATCTTGATGATACTGGCAGGTAATGATCAGTACACCAATCCCACATGGCTCACCAAATTTCGTTCTTCTAGGTTAAACCGTTCCTTTGCAGTAACCGTTTTCATGTTTAGTTTTCACTCTGTTTTCTCCTATATGGATACATGTAGTTGGAACTCTAAATCAAACACGGTTTGTGCTAGCTCTTTGAAACTTGGCACAATAATGTAGTTCCAAGTTCTATCGCTATGGTTGATGTCCTATTCAAGTAGCCCCAAGCAGAGACTGAGGAGAATCACTTACATTGAAAGGGGTTGCCAAGCTTCCAAAAAACTACCAGTTTCCTGAAATCTCAGCAAACATTTTTTCACCCAATCTTGATGATACTTGCAGGTAATGATCAGTACACCAATCGCACTTCACTCACCAAATTTCGTTCTTCTAGGTTAAACCGTTCCTTTGCAGTAACCGTTTTCATATTTAGGATTCCCTCGGTTTTCTCCTATATGGATACATGTAGTTGGAACTCTAAATCAAACACGGGTTTGCTAGCTCTTTGAAACTTGGCACAATAATGTAGTTCCAAGTTCTATCGCTATGGTTTGTGTCCTATTGAAGTAGGCCCAAGCAGAGACTGACGAGAATCACTTGCATTGAAAGGGGTTGCCAAGCTTCCAAAAAACTACGAGTTTCCTGAAACCTCAGCAAACATTTTTTCACCCAATTTGAAGATACTGGCTGGTAATGATCAGTACACCAATCCCACTTGGCTCACCATATTTCCTTCTTCTAGGTTAAACCATTCCATTGCAGTAACCGTTTTCATGTTTAGGTTTCACTCTGTTTTCTCCTATATGGATACATGTAGTTGGAACTCTAAATCAAACACGGTTTGTGCTAGCTCTTTGAAACTTGGCACAACAATGCAGTTCCAAGTTCTATCGCTATGGTTTGTGTCCTATTGAAGTAGCCCCAAGCAAAGACTGACGAGAATCACTATCATTGAAAGGGGTTGCCAAGCTTCCAAAATCTAAGAGTTTCCTGAAATCTCAGCAAACATTTTTTCACCCAATCTTGATGATACTGGCAGGTAATGATCAGTACACCAATCCCACTTGGCTCACCAAATTTCGTTCTTCTAGGTTAAACCATTCCTTTGCAGTAACCGTTTTCATGTTTAGGTTTCACTCTGTTTTCTCCTATATGGATACATGTAGTTGGAAGTCTAAATCAAACACGGTTTGTGCTAGCTCTTTGAAACTTGGCACAATAATGTAGTTCCAAGTTCTATCGCTATGATTGGTGTCCTATTGAAATAGCCCCAAGCAGACACTGACGAGAATCACTTTCATTGAAAGGGGTTGCCAAGCTTCCAAAAAACTACGAGTTTCCTGAAATCTCAGCAAACATTTTTTCACCCAATCTTGAAGATACTGGCAGGTAATGATCAGTACACCAATCCCACTTGGCTCACCAAATTTCGTTCTTCTAGGTTAAACCGTTCCTTTGCAGTAACCGTTTTCATGTTTAGTTTTCACTCTGTTTTCTCCTATATGGATACATGTAGTTGGAACTCTAAATCAAACACGGTTTGTGCTAGCTCTTTGAAACTTGGCACAATAATGTAGTTCCAAGTTCTATCGCTACGGTTGGTGTCCTATTGAAGTAGCCCCAAGCAGAGACTGACGAGAATCACTTTCATTGAAAGGGGTTGCCAAGCTTCCAAAAAACTACTAGTTTCCTGAAATCTCAGCAAACATTTTTTCACCCAATCTTGATGATACTGGCAGGTAATGATCAGTACACCAATCCCACTTGGCTCACCAAATTTCGTTCTTCTAGGTTAAACCGTTCCTTTGCAGTAACCGTTTTCATGTTTAGGTTTCACTCTGTTTTCTCCTATATGGATACATGTAGTTGGAACTCTAAATCAAACACGGTTTGTGCTAGCTCTTTGAAACTTGGCACAATAATGTAGTTCCAAGTTCTATCGCTACGGTTTGTGTCCTATTGAAGTAGCCCCAAGCAGAGACTGACGAGAATCACTTTCATTGAAAGGGGTTGCCAAGCTTCCAAAAAACTACGAGTTTCCTGAAATCTCAGCAAACATTTTTTCACCCAATTTGATGATACTGGCAGGTAATGATCAGTACACCAATCCCACTTGGCTCACCAAATTTCGTTCTTCTAGGTTAAACCGTTCCTTTGCAGTAACCGTTTTCATGTTTAGGTTTCACTCTGTTTTCTCCTATATGGATACATGTAGTTGGAACTCTAAATCAAACACGGTTTGTGCTAGCTCTTTGAAATTTGGCACAACAATGTAGTTCCAAATTCTATCGCTATGGTTTGTGTCCTATTGAAGTAGCCCCAAGCAGAGACTGACGAGAATCACTTTCATTGAAAGGGGTTGGCAAGCTTCCAAAAAACTACGAGTTTCCTTAAATCTCAGCAAACCTTTTTTCACCCAATCTTGATGATACTGGCAAGTAATGATCAGCACACCAATCCCACTTGGCTCACCAAATTTCGTTCTTCTAGGTTAAACCGTTCCTTTGCAGTAACCGTTTTCATGTTTAGGTTTCACTCTGTTTTCTCCTATATGTATACATGTAGTTGGAACTCTAAATCAAACACGGTTTGTGCTAGCTCTTTGAAACTTGGCACAATAATGTAGTTCCAAGTTCTATCACTATGGTTGGTGTCCTATTGAAGTAGCCCCAAGCAGCGACTGACGAGAATCACTTTCATTGAAAGGGGTTGCCAAGCTTCCAAAAACTACGAGTTTCCGGAAATCTCAGCAAAGATTTTTTCACCCAATCTTGATGATACTGGCAGGTAATGATCAGTACACCAATCCCACTTGGCTCACCAAATTTTGTTCTTCTAGGTTAAACCGTTCCTTTGCAGTAACCGTATTCATGTTTAGGTTTCACTCTGTTTTCTCCTATATGGATACATGTAGTTGGAACTCTAAATCAAACACGGTTTGTGCTAGCTCTTTGAAACTTGGCACAATAATGTAGTTCCAAGTTCTATCGCTATGGTTGATGTCCTATTGAAGTAGCACCAAGCAGAGACTGACGAGAATCACTTTCATTGAAACGGGTTGCCAAGCTTCCAAAAAACTACGAGTTTCCGGAAATCTCAGCAAACATTTTTTCACCCAATCTTGATGATACTGGCAGGTAATGATCAGTACACCAATCCCACATGGCTCACCAAATTTCGTTCTTCTAGGTTAAACCGTTCCTTTGCAGTAACCGTTTTCATGTTTAGTTTTCACTCTGTTTTCTCCTATATGGATACATGTAGTTGGAACTCTAAATCAAACACGGTTTGTGCTAGCTCTTTGAAACTTGGCACAATAATGTAGTTCCAAGTTCTATCGCTATGGTTGATGTCCTATTCAAGTAGCCCCAAGCAGAGACTGAGGAGAATCACTTACATTGAAAGGGGTTGCCAAGCTTCCAAAAAACTACCAGTTTCCTGAAATCTCAGCAAACATTTTTTCACCCAATCTTGATGATACTTGCAGGTAATGATCAGTACACCAATCCCACTTCACTCACCAAATTTCGTTCTTCTAGGTTAAACCGTTCCTTTGCAGTAACCGTTTTCATATTTAGGATTCACTCGGTTTTCTCCTATATGGATACATGTAGTTGGAACTCTAAATCAAACACGGGTTTGCTAGCTCTTTGAAACTTGGCACAATAATGTAGTTCCAAGTTCTATCGCTATGGTTTGTGTCCTATTGAAGTAGGCCCAAGCAGAGACTGACGAGAATCACTTGCATTGAAAGGGGTTGCCAAGCTTCCAAAAAACTACGAGTTTCCTGAAACCTCAGCAAACATTTTTTCACCCAATTTGAAGATACTGGCTGGTAATGATCAGTACACCAATCCCACTTGGCTCACCATATTTCCTTCTTCTAGGTTAAACCATTCCATTGCAGTAACCGTTTTCATGTTTAGGTGTCACTCTGTTTTCTCCTATATGGATACATGTAGTTGGAACTCTAAATCAAACACGGTTTGTGCTAGCTCTTTGAAACTTGGCACAACAATGCAGTTCCAAGTTCTATCGCTATGGTTTGTGTCCTATTGAAGTAGCCCCAAGCAAAGACTGACGAGAATCACTATCATTGAAAGGGGTTGCCAAGCTTCCAAAATCTAAGAGTTTCCTGAAATCTCAGCAAACATTTTTTCACCCAATCTTGATGATACTGGCAGGTAATGATCAGTACACCAATCCCACTTGGCTCACCAAATTTCGTTCTTCTAGGTTAAACCATTCCTTTGCAGTAACCGTTTTCATGTTTAGGTTTCACTCTGTTTTCTCCTATATGGATACATGTAGTTGGAAGTCTAAATCAAACACGGTTTGTGCTAGCTCTTTGAAACTTGGCACAATAATGTAGTTCCAAGTTCTATCGCTATGATTGGTGTCCTATTGAAATAGCCCCAAGCAGACACTGACGAGAATCACTTTCATTGAAAGGGGTTGCCAAGCTTCCAAAAAACTACGAGTTTCCTGAAATCTCAGCAAACATTTTTTCACCCAATCTTGAAGATACTGGCAGGTAATGATCAGTACACCAATCCCACTTGGCTCACCAAATTTCGTTCTTCTAGGTTAAACCGTTCCTTTGCAGTAACCGTTTTCATGTTTAGTTTTCACTCTGTTTTCTCCTATATGGATACATGTAGTTGGAACTCTAAATCAAACACGGTTTGTGCTAGCTCTTTGAAACTTGGCACAATAATGTAGTTCCAAGTTCTATCGCTACGGTTGGTGTCCTATTGAAGTAGCCCCAAGCAGAGACTGACGAGAATCACTTTCATTGAAAGGGGTTGCCAAGCTTCCAAAAAACTACTAGTTTCCTGAAATCTCAGCAAACATTTTTTCACCCAATCTTGATGATACTGGCAGGTAATGATCAGTACACCAATCCCACTTGGCTCACCAAATTTCGTTCTTCTAGGTTAAACCGTTCCTTTGCAGTAACCGTTTTCATGTTTAGGTTTCACTCTGTTTTCTCCTATATGGATACATGTAGTTGGAACTCTAAATCAAACACGGTTTGTGCTAGCTCTTTGAAACTTGGCACAATAATGTAGTTCCAAGTTCTATCGCTACGGTTTGTGTCCTATTGAAGTAGCCCCAAGCAGAGACTGACGAGAATCACTTTCATTGAAAGGGGTTGCCAAGCTTCCAAAAAACTACGAGTTTCCTGAAATCTCAGCAAACATTCTTTCACCCAATTTGATGATACTGGCAGGTAATGATCAGTACACCAATCCCACTTGGCTCACCAAATTTCGTTCTTCTAGGTTAAACCGTTCCTTTGCAGTAACCGTTTTCATGTTTAGGTTTCACTCTGTTTTCTCCTATATGGATACATGTAGTTGGAACTCTAAATCAAACACGGTTTGTGCTAGCTCTTTGAAATTTGGCACAACAATGTAGTTCCAAATTCTATCGCTATGGTTTGTGTCCTATTGAAGTAGCCCCAAGCAGAGACTGACGAGAATCACTTTCATTGAAAGGGGTTGCCAAGCTTCCAAAAAACTACGAGTTTCCTTAAATCTCAGCAAACCTTTTTTCACCCAATCTTGATGATACTGGCAGGTAATGATCAGCACACCAATCCCACTTGGCTCACCAAATTTCGTTCTTCTAGGTTAAACCGTTCCTTTGCAGTAACCGTTTTCATGTTTAGGTTTCACTCTGTTTTCTCCTATATGTATACATGTAGTTGGAACTCTAAATCAAACACGGTTTGTGCTAGCTCTTTGAAACTTGGCACAATAATGTAGTTCCAAGTTCTATCACTATGGTTGGTGTCCTATTGAAGTAGCCCCAAGCAGCGACTGACGAGAATCACTTTCATTGAAAGGGGTTGCCAAGCTTCCAAAAACTACGAGTTTCCGGAAATCTCAGCAAAGATTTTTTCACCCAATCTTGATGATACTGGCAGGTAATGATCAGTACACCAATCCCACTTGGCTCACCAAATTTTGTTCTTCTAGGTTAAACCGTTCCTTTGCAGTAACCGTATTCATGTTTAGGTTTCACTCTGTTTTCTCCTATATGGATACATGTAGTTTGAACTCTAAATCAAACACGGTTTGTGCTAGCTCTTTGAAACTTGGCACAATAATGTAGTTCCAAGTTCTATCGCTATGGTTGATGTCCTATTGAAGTAGCACCAAGCAGAGACTGACGAGAATCACTTTCATTGAAAGGGGTTGCCAAGCTTCCAAAAAACTACGAGTTTCCGGAAATCTCAGCAAACATTTTTTCACCCAATCTTGATGATACTGGCAGGTAATGATCAGTACACCAATCCCACATGGCTCACCAAATTTCGTTCTTCTAGGTTAAACCGTTCCTTTGCAGTAACCGTTTTCATGTTTAGTTTTCACTCTGTTTTCTCCTATATGGATACATGTAGTTGGAACTCTAAATCAAACACGGTTTGTGCTAGCTCTTTGAAACTTGGCACAATAATGTAGTTCCAAGTTCTATCGCTATGGTTGATGTCCTATTCAAGTAGCCCCAAGCAGAGACTGAGGAGAATCACTTACATTGAAAGGGGTTGCCAAGCTTCCAAAAAACTACCAGTTTCCTGAAATCTCAGCAAACATTTTTTCACCCAATCTTGATGATACTTGCAGGTAATGATCAGTACACCAATCGTACTTCACTCACCAAATTTCGTTCTTCTAGGTTAAACCGTTCCTTTGCAGTAACCGTTTTCATATTTAGGATTCACTCGGTTTTCTCCTATATGGATACATGTAGTTGGAACTCTAAATCAAACAAGGGTTTGCTAGCTCTTTGAAACTTGGCACAATAATGTAGTTCCAAGTTCTATCGCTATGGTTTGTGTCCTATTGAAGTAGGCCCAAGCAGAGACTGACGAGAATCACTTGCATTGAAAGGGGTTGCCAAGCTTCCAAAAAACTACGAGTTTCCTGAAACCTCAGCAAACATTTTTTCACCCAATTTGAAGATACTGGCTGGTAATGATCAGTACACCAATCCCACTTGGCTCACCATATTTCCTTCTTCTAGGTTAACCCATTCCATTGCAGTACCCGTTTTCATGTTTAGGTTTCACTCTGTTTTCTCCTATATGGATACATGTAGTTGGAACTCTAAATCAAACACGGTTTGTGCTAGCTCTTTGAAACTTGGCACAACAATGCAGTTCCAAGTTCTATCGCTATGGTTTGTGTCCTATTGAAGTAGCCCCAAGCAAAGACTGACGAGAATCACTATCATTGAAAGGGGTTGCCAAGCTTCCAAAATCTAAGAGTTTCCTGAAATCTCAGCAAACATTTTTTCACCCAATCTTGATGATACTGGCAGGTAATGATCAGTACACCAATCCCACTTGGCTCACCAAATTTCGTTCTTCTAGGTTAAACCATTCCTTTGCAGTAACCGTTTTCATGTTTAGGTTTCACTCTGTTTTCTCCTATATGGATACATGTAGTTGGAAGTCTAAATCAAACACGGTTTGTGCTAGCTCTTTGAAACTTGGCACAATAATGTAGTTCCAAGTTCTATCGCTATGATTGGTGTCCTATTGAAATAGCCCCAAGCAGACACTGACGAGAATCACTTTCATTGAAAGGGGTTGCCAAGCTTCCAAAAAACTACGAGTTTCCTGAAATCTCAGCAAACATTTTTTCACCCAATCTTGAAGATACTGGCAGGTAATGATCAGTACACCAATCCCACTTGGCTCACCAAATTTCGTTCTTCTAGGTTAAACCGTTCCTTTGCAGTAACCGTTTTCATGTTTAGTTTTCACTCTGTTTTCTCCTATATGGATACATGTAGTTGGAACTCTAAATCGAACACGGTTTGTGCTAGCTCTTTGAAACTTGGCACAATAATGTAGTTCCAAGTTCTATCGCTACGGTTGGTGTCCTATTGAAGTAGCCCCAAGCAGAGACTGACGAGAATCACTTTCATTGAAAGGGGTTGCCAAGCTTCCAAAAAACTACTAGTTTCCTGAAATCTCAGCAAACATTTTTTCACCCAATCTTGATGATACTGGCAGGTAATGATCAGTACACCAATCCCACTTGGCTCACCAAATTTCGTTCTTCTAGGTTAAACCGTTCCTTTGCAGTAACCGTTTTCATGTTTAGGTTTCACTCTGTTTTCTCCTATATGGATACATGTAGTTGGAACTCTAAATCAAACACGGTTTGTGCTAGCTCTTTGAAACTTGGCACAACAATGTAGTTCCAAGTTCTATCGCTATGGTTTGTGTCCTATTGAAGTAGCCACAAGCAGAGACTGACGAGAATCACTTTCATTGAAAGGCGTTGCCAAGCTTCCAAAAAACTACGAGTTTCCTGAAATCTCAGCAAACATTTTTTCACCCAATTTGATGATACTGGCAGGTAATGATCAGTACACCAATCCCACTTGGCTCACCAAATTTCGTTCTTCTAGGTTAAACCGTTCCTTTGCAGTAACCGTTTTCATGTTTAGGTTTCACTCTGTTTTCTCCTATATGGATACATGTAGTTGGAAGTCTAAATCAAACACGGTTTGTGCTAGCTCTTTGAAACTTGGCACAATAATGTAGTTCCAAGTTCTATCGCTATGGGTTGTGTCCTACTGAAGTAGCCCCAAGCAGAGACTGACGAGAATCACTTTCATTGAAAGGGGTTGCCAAGCTTCCAAAAAACTACGAGTTTCCGGAAATCTCAGCAAATATTTTTTCGCCCAATCTTGAAGATACTGGCAGGTAATGATCAGTACACCAATCCCACTTGGCTCACCAAATTTCGTTCTTCTAGGTTAAACCGTTCCTTTGCAGTAACCGTTTTCATGTTTAGGTTTCACTATGTTATCTCCTATATGGATACATGTAGTTTTAACTCTAAATCAAACACGGTTTGTGCTAGCTCTTTGAAACTTGGCACAATAATGTAGTTCCAAGTTCTATTGCTATGGTTGGTGTCCTATTGAAGTAGCCCCAAGCAGCGACTGACGAGAATCACTTTCATTGAAAGGGGTTGCCAAGCTTCCAAAAACTACGAGTTTCCGGAAATCTCAGCAAACATTTTTTCACCCAATCTTGATGATACTGGCAGGTAATGATCAGTACACCAATCCCACTTGGCTCACCAAATTTTGTTCTTCTAGGTTAAACCGTTCCTTTGCAGTAACCGTATTCATGTTTAGGTTTCACTCTGTTTTCTCCTATATGGATACATGTAGTTGGAACTCTAAATCAAACACGGTTTGTGCTAGCTCTTTGAAACTTGGCACAATAATGTACTTCCAAGTTCTATCGCTATGGTTTATGTCCTATTGAAGTAGCCCCAAGCAGAGACTGACGAGAATCACTTTCATTGAAAGGGGTTGCCAAGCTTCCAAAAAATTACGAGTTTCCTGAAATCTCAGCAAACATTTTTTCACCCAATCTTGATGATACTGGCAGGTAATGATCAGTACACCAATCCCACTTGGCTCACCAAATTTCGTTCTTCTAGGTTAAACCGTTCCTTTGCAGTAACCGTTTTCATGTTTAGGTTTCACTCTGTTTTCTCCTATATGGATACATGTAGTTGGAACTCTAAATCAAACACGGTTTGTGCTAGCTCTTTGAAACTTGGCACAATAATGTAGTTCCAAGTTCTATCGCTATGGTTTGTGTCCTATTGAAGTAGCCCCAAGCAGAGACTGACGAGAATCACTTTCATTGAAAGGGGTTGCCAAGCTTCCAAAAAACTACGAGTTTCCTGAAATCTCAGCAAACATTTTTTCACCCAATCTTGATGATACTGGCAGGTAATGATCAGTACACCAATCCCACTTGGCTCACCAAATTTCTTTCTTCTAGGTTAAACCGTTCCTTTGCAGTAACCGTTTTCATGTTTAGGTTACACTCTGTTTTCTCCTATATGGATACATGTATTTGGAACTCTAAATCAAACACGGTTTGTGCTAGCTCTTTGAAACTTGGCAAAATAATGTAGTTCCAAGTTCTATCGCTATGGTTGGTGGCCTATTGAAGTAGCCCCAAGCAGAGACTGACGAGAATCACTTTCATTGAAAGGGGTTGCCAAGCTTCCAAAAAACTACGAGTTTCCTGAAATCTCAGCAAACATTTTTTCACCCAATTTGATGATACTGGCAGGTAATGATCAGTACACCAATCCCACTTGGCTCACCAAATTTCGTTCTTCTAGGTTAAACCGTTCCTTTGCAGTAACCGTTTCATGTTTAGGTTTCACTCTGTTTTCTCCTATATGGATACATGTAGTTGGAACTCTAAATCAAACACGGTTTGTGCTAGCTCTTTGAAACTTGGCACAATAATGTAGTTCCAAGTTCTATCGCTATGGTTGGTGTCCTATTGATGTAGCCCCAAGCAGAGACTGACGAGAATCACTTTCATTGAAAGGGGTTGCCAAGCTTCCAAAAAATTACGAGTTTCCTGAAATCTCAGCAAACATTTTTTCACCCAATCTTGATGATACTGGCAGGTAATGATCAGTACACGAATCCCACTTGGCTCACCAAATTTAGTTCTTCTAAGTTAAACCGTTCCTTTGCAGTAACCGTTTTCATGTTTAGGTTTCACTCTGTTTTCTCCTATATGGATACATGTAGTTGGAACTCTAAACCAAACACGGTTTGTGCTAGCTCTTTGAAACTTGGCACAATAATGTAGTTCCAAGTTCTATCGCTAAGGTTGATGTCCTATTGAAGTAGCCCCAAGCAGAGACTGACGAGAATCACTTTCATTGAAAGGGGTTGCCAAGCTTCCAAAAAACTACGAGTTTCCTGAAATCTCAGCAAACATTTTTTCACCCAATCTTGATGATACTGGCATGTAATGATCAGTACACCAATCCCACATGGCTCACCAAATTTCTTTCTTCTAGGTTAAACCGTTCCTTTGCAGGAACCGTTTTCATGTTTAGGTTACACTCTGTTTTCTCCTATATGGATACATGTAGTTGGAACTCTAAATCAAACACGGTTTGTGCTAGCTCTTTGAAACTTGGCACAATAATGTAGTTCCAAGTTCTATCGGTATGTTTTGTGTCCTATTGAAGTAGCCCAAGCAGAGACTGACGAGAATCACTTTCATTGAAAGGGGTTGCCAAGCTTCCAAAAAACTACGAGTTTCCTGAAATCTCAGCAAACATTTTTTCACCCAATTTGATGATACTGGCAGGTAATGATCAGTACACCAATCCTACTTGGCTCACCAAATTTCGTTCTTCTAGGTTAAACCGTTCCTTTGCAGTAACCGTTTTCATGTTTAGGTTTCACTCTGTTTTCTCCTATATGGATACATGTAGTTGGAACTCTAAATCAAACACGGTTTGTGCTAGCTCTTTGAAACTTGGCACAATAATATAGTTCCAAGTTCTATCGCTATGGTTTGTGTCCTATTGAAGTAGCCCCAAGCAGAGACTGACGAGAATCACTTTCATTGAAAGGGGTTGCCAAGCTTCCAAAAAACTACGAGTTTCCGGAAATCTCAGCAAATATTTTTTCGCCCAATCTTGAAGATACTGGCAGGTAATGATCAGTACTCCAATCTCACTTGGCTCACCAAATTTCGTTCTTCTAGGTTAAACCGTTACTTTGCAGTAACCGTTTTCATGTTTAGGTTTCACTTTGTTTTCTCCTATATGGATACATGTAGTTGGAACTCTAAATCAAACACGGTTTGTGCTAGCTGTTTGAAACTTGGCACAATAATGTAGTTCCAAGTTCTTTCGCTATGGTTAGTGTACTATTGAAGTAGCCCCAAGCAGAGACTGACGAGAATCACTTTCATTGAAAGGGGTTGTCAAGCTTCCAAAAAATTACGAGTTTCCTGAAATCTCAGCAAACATTTTTTCACCCAATCTTGATGATACTGGCAGGTAATGATCAGTACACGAATCCCACTTGGCTCACCAAATTTAGTTCTTCTAGGTTAAACCGTTCCTTTGCAGTAACCGTTTTCATGTTTAGGTTTCACTCTGTTTTCTCCTATATGGATACATGTATTTGGAACTCTAAATCAAACACGGTTTGTGCTAGCTCTTTGAAACTTGGCACAATAATGTAGTTCCAAGTTCTATCGCTACGGTTTGTGTTCTATTGAAGTAGCCCCAAGCAGAGACTGACGAGAATCACTTTCATTGAAAGGGGTTGCCAAGCTTCCAAAAAACTACGAGTTTCCTGAAATCTCAGCAAACATTTTTTCACCCAATCTTGATGATACTGGCAGGTAATGATCAGTACACCAATCCCACATGGCTCACCAAATTTCGTTCTTCTAGGTTATACCATTCCTTTGCAGTAACCGTTTTCATGTTTAGGTTTCACTCTGTTTTCTCCTATATGGATACATGTAGTTGGAACTCTAAATCAAACACGGTTTGTGCTAGCTCTTTGAAACTTGGCACAATAATGTAGTTCCAAGTTCTATCGCTATGGTTGATGTCCTATTGAAGTAGCCCCAAGCAGAGACTGACGAGAATCACTTTCATTGAAAGGGGTTGCCAAGCTTCCAAAAAACTACGAGTTTCCTGAAATCTCAGCAAACATTTTTTCACCCAATCTTGATGATACTTGCAGGTAATGATCAGTACACCAATCCCACTTGGCTCACCAAATTTCGTTCTTCTAGGTTAAACCGTTCCTTTGCAGTAACCGTTTTCATGTTTAGGTTTCACTCTGTTTTCTCCTATATGGATACATGTAGTTGGAACTCTAAATCAAACACGGTTTGTGCTAGCTCTTTGAAACTTGGCACAATAATGTAGTTCCAAGTTCTATCGCTATGGTTTGTGTCCTATTGAAGTAGCCCCAAGCAGAGACTGACGAGAATCACTTTCATTGAAAGGGGTTGCCAAGCTTCCAAAAAACTACGAGTTTCCTGAAATCTCAGCAAACATTTTTTCACCCAATTTGATGATACTGGCAGGTAATGATCAGTACACCAATCCCACTTGGCTCACCAAATTTCGTTCTTCTAGGTTAAACCGTTCCTTTGCAGTAACCGTTTTCATGTTTAGGTTTCACTCTGTTTTCTCCTATATGGATACATGTAGTTGGAACTCTAAATCAAACACGGTTTGTGCTAGCTCTTTGAAACTTGGCACAACAATGTAGTTCCAAATTCTATCGCTATGGTTTGTGTCCTATTGAAGTAGCCCCAAGCAGAGACTGACGAGAATCACTTTAATTGAAAGGGTTGCCAAGCTTCCAAAAAACTACGAGTTTCCTTAAATCTCAGCAAACATTTTTTCACCCAATCTTGATGATACTGGCAGGTAATGATCAGCACACCAATCCCACTTGGCTCACCAAATTTCGTTCTTCTTAAACCGTTCCTTTGCAGTAACCGTTTCATGTTTAGGTTTCACTCTGTTTTCTCCTATATGTATACATGTAGTTGGAACTCTAAATCAAACACGGTTTGTGCTAGCTCTTTGGAAACTTGGCACATAAATGTAGTTCCAAGTTCTATCACTATGGTTGGTGTCCTATTGATGTAGCCCCAAGCAGCGACTGACGAGAATCACTTTCATTGAAAGGGGTTGCCAAGCTTCCAAAAACTACGAGTTTCCGTAAATCTCAGCAAACATTTTTTCACCCAATCTTGATGATACTGGCAGGTAATGATCAGTACACCAATCCACTTGGCTCACCAAATTTTGTTCTTCTAGGTTAAACCGTTCCTTTGCAGTAACCGTATTCATGTTTAGGTTTCACTCTGTTTCTCCTATATGGATACATGTAGTTGGAACTCTAAATCAAACACGGTTTGTGCTAGCTCTTTGAAACTTGGCACAATAATGTAGTTCCAAGTTCTATCGCTATGGTTTCTGTCCTATTGAAGTAGCCCCAAGCAGAGACTGACAGAATCACTTTCATTGAAAGGGGTTGCCAAGCTTCCAAAAAACTACGAGTTTCCTGAAATCTCAGCAAACATTTTTTCACCCAATCTTGATGATACTGGCATGTAATGATCAGTACACCAATCCCACATGGCTCACCAAATTTCTTTCTTCTAGGTTAAACCGTTCCTTTGCAGGAACCGTTTTCATGTTTAGGTTACACTCTGTTTTCTCCTATATGGATACATGTAGTTGGAACTCTAAATCAAACACGGTTTGTGCTAGCTCTTTGAAACTTGGCACAATAATGTAGTTCCAAGTTCTATCGGTATGTTTTGTGTCCTATTGAAGTAGCCCAAGCAGAGACTGACGAGAATCACTTTCATTGAAAGGGGTTGCCAAGCTTCCAAAAAACTACGAGTTTCCTGAAATCTCAGCAAACATTTTTCACCCAATTTGATGATACTGGCAGGTAATGATCAGTACACCAATCCTACTTGGCTCACCAAATTTCGTTCTTCTAGGTTAAACGTTCTTTGCAGTAACCGTTTTCATGTTTAGGTTTCACTCTGTTTTCTCCTATATGGATACATGTAGTTGGAACTCTAAATCAAACACGGTTTGTGCTAGCTCTTTGAAACTTGGCACAATAATATAGTCAAGTTCTATCGCTATGGTTTGTGTCCTATTGAAGTAGCCCCAAGCAGAGACTGACGAGAATCACTTTCATTGAAAGGGGTTGCCAAGCTTCCAAAAAACTACGAGTTTCCGGAAATCTCAGCAAATATTTTTTCGCCCAATCTTGAAGATACTGCAGGTAATGATCAGTACTCCAATCTCACTTGGCTCACCAAATTTCGTTCTTCTAGGTTAAACCGTTACTTTGCAGTAACCGTTTTCATGTTTAGGTTTCACTTTGTTTTCTCCTATATGGATACATGTAGTTGGAACTCTAAATCAAACACGGTTTGTGCCTAGCTGTTTGAAACTTGGCACAATAATGTAGTTCCAAGTTCTTTCGCTATGGTTAGTGTACTATTGAAGTAGCCCCAAGCAGAGACTGACGAGAATCACTTCATTGAAAGGGGTTGTCAAGCTTCCAAAAATTACGAGTTTCCTGAAATCTCAGCAAACATTTTTTCACCCAATCTTGATGATACTGGCAGGTAATGATCAGTACACGAATCCCACTTGGCTCACCAAATTTAGTTCTTCTAGGTTAAACCTTTCCTTTGCAGTAACCGTTTTCATGTTTAGGTTTCACTCTGTTTTCTCCTATATGGATACATGTATTTGGAACTCTAAATCAAACACGGTTTGTGCTAGCTCTTTGAAACTGGCACAATAATGTAGTTCCAAGTTCTATCGCTACGGTTTGTGTTCTATTGAAGTAGCCCCAAGCAGAGACTGACGAGAATCACTTTCATTGAAAGGGGTTGCCAAGCTTCCAAAAAACTACGAGTTTCCTGAAATCTCAGCAAACATTTTTTCACCCAATCTTGATGATACTGGCAGGTAATGATCAGTACACCAATCCCACATGGCTCACCAAATTTCGTTCTTCTAGGTTATACCATTCCTTTGCAGTAACCGTTTTCATGTTTAGGTTTCACTCTGTTTTCTCCTATATGGATACATGTAGTTGGAACTCTAAATCAAACACGGTTTTGTGCTAGCTCTTTGAAACTTGGCACAATAATGTAGTTCCAAGTTCTATCGCTATGGTTGATGTCCTATTGAAGTAGCCCCAAGCAGAGACTGACGAGAATCACTTTCATTGAAAGGGGTTGCCAAGCTTCCAAAAAACTACGAGTTTCCTGAAATCTCAGCAAACATTTTTTCACCCAATCTTGATGATACTTGCAGGTAATGATCAGTACACCAATCCCACTTGGCTCACCAAATTTCGTTCTTCTAGGTTAAACCGTTCCTTTGCAGTAACCGTTTTCATGTTTAGGTTTCACTCTGTTTTCTCCTATATGGATACATGTAGTTGGAACTCTAAATCAAACACGGTTTGTGCTAGCTCTTTGAAACTTGGCACAATAATGTAGTTCCAAATTCTATCGCTATGGTTTGTGTCCTATTGAAGTAGCCCCAAGCAGAGACTGACGAGAATCACTTTCATTGAAAGGGGTTGCCAAGCTTCCAAAAAACTACGAGTTTCCTGAAATCTCAGCAACATTTTTTCACCCAATTTGATGATACTGGCAGGTAATGATCAGTACTCCAATCCCACTTGGCTCACCAAATTTCGTTCTTCTAGGTTAAACCGTTCCTTTGCAGTAACCGTTTTCATGTTTAGGTTTCACTCTGTTTTCTCCTATATGGATACATGTAGTTTGGAACTCTAAATCAAACACGGTTTGTGCTAGCTCTTTGAAACTTGGCACAACAATGTAGTTCCAAATTCTATCGCTATGGTTTGTGTCCTATTGAAGTAGCCCCAAGCAGAGACTGACGAGAATCACTTTAATTGAAAGGGGTTGCCAAGCTTCCAAAAAACTACGAGTTTACCTTAAATCTCAGCAAACATTTTTTCACCCAATCTTGATGATACTGGCAGGTAATGATCAGCACACCAATCCCACTTGGCTCACCAAATTTCGTTCTTCTAGGTTAAACCGTTCCTTTGCAGTAACCGTTTTCATGTTTAGGTTTCACTCTGTTTTCTCCTATATGTATACATGTAGTTGGAACTCTAAATCAAACACGGTTTGTGCTAGCTCTTTGAAACTTGGCACATAATGTAGTTCCAAGTTCTATCACTATGGTTGGTGTCCTATTGAAGTAGCCCCAAGCAGCGACTGACGAGAATCACTTTCATTGAAAGGGGTTGCCAAGCTTCCAAAAACTACGAGTTTCCGTAAATCTCAGCAAACATTTTTTCACCCAATCTTGATGATACTGGCAGGTAATGATCAGTACACCAATCCCATTGGCTCACCAAATTTTGTTCTTCTAGGTTAAACGTTCCTTTGCAGTAACCGTATTCATGTTTAGGTTTCACTCTGTTTTCTCCTATATGGATACATGTAGTTGGAACTCCTAAATCAAACACGGTTTGTGCTAGCTCTTTGAAACTTGGCACAATAATGTAGTTCCAAGTTCTTTCGCTATGGTTTCTGTCCTATTGAAGTAGCCCCAAGCAGAGACTGACGAGAATCACTTTCATTGAAAGGGGTTGCCAAGCTTCCAAAAAACTACGAGTTTCCGGAAATCTCAGCAAACATTTTTTCACCCAATCTTGATGATACAGGCAGGTATGATCAGTACACCAATCCCACTGGCTCACCAAATTTCGTTCTTCTAGGTTAAACCGTTCCTTCGCAGTAACCGTTTTCATGTTAGGTTTCACTCTGTTTTCTCCTATATGGATACATGTAGTTGGAACTCTAAATCAAACACGGTTTGTGCTACCTCTTGAAACTTGGCACAACAATGTAGTTCCAAATTCTATCGCTATGGTTTGTGTCCCTATTGAAGTAGCCCCAAGCAGAGACTGACGAGATCACTTTAATTGAAAGGGGTTGCCAAGCTTCCAAAAACTACGAGTTTCCTTAAATCTCAGCAAACATTTTTTCACCCAATCTTGATGATACTGGCAGGTAATGATCAGCACACCAATCCCACTTGGCTCACCAAATTTCGTTCTTCTAGGTTAAACCGTTCCTTTGCAGTAACCGTTTTCATGTTTAGGTTTCACTCTGTTTTCTCCTATATGGATACATGTAGTTGGAACTCTAAATCAAACACGGTTTGTGCTAGCTCTTTGAAACTTGGCACAATAATGTAGTTCCAAGTTCTATCACTATGGTTGGTGTCCTATTGAAGTAGCCCCAAGCAGCGACTGACGAGAATCACTTTCATTGAAAGGGGTTGCCAGCTTCAAAACTACGAGTTCCGTAAATCTCAGCAAACATTTTTTCACCCAATCTTGATGATACTGGCAGGTAATGATCAGTACACCAATCCCACTTGGCTCACCAAATTTTGTTCTTCTAGGTTAACCGTTCCTTTGCAGTAACCGTATTCATGTTTAGGTTTCACTCTGTTTTCTCCTATATGGATACATGTAGTTGGAACTCTAAATCAAACACGGTTTGTGCTAGCTCTTTGAAACTTGGCACAATAATGTAGTTCCAAGTTCTATCGCTATGGATTTCTGTCCTATTGAAGTAGCCCCAAGCAGAGACTGACAGGAATCACTTTCATTGAAAGGGGTTGCCAAGCTTCCAAAAAACTACGAGTTCCGGAAATCTCAGCAAACATTTTTTCACCCAATCTTGATGATACTGGCAGATAATGATCAGTACACCAATCCCACCTTGGCTCACCAAATTTGGTTCTTCTAGGTTAAACCGTTCCTTTGCAGTAACCGTTTTCATGTTTAGTTTTCACTCGGTTTTCTCCTATATGGATACATGTAGTTTGAAACTCTAAATCAAACACGGTTTGTGCTAGCTCTTTGAAACTTGGCACAATAATGTAGTACCAAGTTCTATCGCTATCGTTTGTGTCCTATTGAAGTAGCCCCAAGCAGAGACTGACGAGAATCACTTCATTGAAAGGGGTTGCCAAGCTTCCAAAAAACTACGAGTTTCCGGAAATCTCAGCAAATATTTTTTCACCCCACATCTTGAAGATACTGGCAGGTAATGATCAGTACACCAATCCCACTTTGGCTCACCAAATTTCGTTCTTCTAGTTAAACCCGTTCCTTTGCAGTACCGTTTTCATGTTTAGAGGTTTCACTCTTTTATCTCCTATATGGATACATGTAGTTGGAACTCTAAATCAAACACGGTTTGTGCTAGCTCTTTGAACGTTGGCAAAATAATGTAGTTCCAAGTTCTATCGCTATGGTTTGTGTCCTACTGAAGTAGCCCCAAGCAGAGACTGACGAGAATCACTTTCATTGAAAGGGGTTGCCAAGCTTCCAAAAAACTACGAATTTCCTGAAATCTCAGCAAACATTTTTTCACCCAATCTTGATGATACTGGCAGGTAATGATCAGTACAACAATCTCACATGGCTCACCAAATTTCGTTCTTCTAGGTTAAACCGTTCCTTTGCAGTAACCGTTTTCATGTTTAGGTTTCACTCTGTTTTCTCCTATATGGATACATGTAGTTGGAACTCTAAATCAAACACGGTTTGTGCTAGCTCTTTGAAACTTGGCACAATAATGTAGTTCCAAGTTCAATCGCTATGGTTGGTGTCTTATTGAAGTAGCCCCAAGCAGCGACTGACGAGAATCACTTTCATTGAAAGGGGTTGCCAAGCTTCCAAAAACTACGAGTTTCCGGAAATCTCAGCAAACATTTTTTCACCCAATCTTGATGATACTGGCAGGTAATGATCAGGACACCAATCCCACTTGGCTCACCAAATTTCGTTCTTCTAGGTTAAACCGTTCCTTTGCAGTAACCGTTTTCATGTTTAGTTTTCACTCGGTTTTCTCCTATATGGATACATGTAGTTTGAAGTCTAAATCAAACACGGTTTGTGCTAGCTCTTTGAAACTTGGCACAATAATGTAGTTCCAAGTTCTATCGCTATCGTTTGTGTCCTATTGAAGTAGCCCCAAGCAGAGACTGACGAGAATCACTTTCATTGAAAGGGGTTGCCAAGCTTCCAAAAAACTACGAGTTTCCGGAAATCTCAGCAAATATTTTTTCACCCAATCTTGAAGATACTGGCAGGTATTGATCAGTACACCAATCCCACTTGGCTCACCAAATTTCGTTCTTCTAGGTTAAACCGTTCCTTTGCAGTAACCGTTTTCATGTTTAGGTTTCACTCTTTTATCTCCTATATGGATACATGTAGTTGGAACTCTAAATCAAACACGGTTTGTGCTAGCTCTTTGTACCTTGGCAAAATAATGTAGTTCCAAGTTCTATCGCTATGGTTTGTGTCCTACTGAAGTAGCCCCAAGCAGAGACTGACGAGAATCACTTTCATTGAAAGGGGTTGCCAAGCTTCCAAAAAATTACGAGTTTCCTGAAATCTCAGCAAACATTTTTTCACCCAATCTTGATGATACTGGCAGGTAATGATCAGTACACCAATCCCACTTGGCTCACCAAATTTCGTTCTTCTAGGTTAAACCGTTCCTTTGCAGTAACCGTTTTCATGTTTAGGTTTCACTCTGTTTTCTCCTATATGGATACATGTAGTTGGAACTCTAAATCAAACACGGTTTGTGCTAGCTCTTTGAAACTTGGCACAATAGTGTAGTTCCAAGTTCTATCGCTATGGTTTGTGTCCTATTGAAGTAGCCCCAAGCAGAGACTGACGAGAATCACTTTAATTGAAAGGGGTTGCCAAGCTTCCAAAAAACTACGAGTTTCCTGAAACCTTAGCCAACATTTTTTAACCCAATTTGATGATACTGGCAGGTATTGATCAGTACACCAATCCCACTTGGCTCACCAAATTTCTTTCCTCTAGGTTAAACCGTTCCTTTGCAGTAACCGTTTTCATGTTTAGGTTACACTCTGTTTTCTCCTATATGGATACATGTAGTTGGAACTCTAAATCAAACACGGTTTGTGCTAGCTCTTTGAAACTTGGCACAATAATGTAGTTCCAAGTTCTATCGCTATGGTTTGTGTCCTATTGAAGTAGCCCCAAGCAGAGACTGACGAGAATCACTTTCATTGAAAGGGGTTGCCAAGCTTCCAAAAAACTACGAGTTTCCTGAAATCTCAGCAAACATTTTTTCACCCAATTTGATGATACTGGCAGGTAATGATCAGTACACCAATCCCACTTGGCTCACCAAATTTCGTTCTTCTAGGTTTAAACCATTCCTTTGCAGTAACCGTTTTCATGTTTAGGTTTCACTCTGTTTTCTCCTATATGGATACATGTAGTTTGAACTCTAAATCAAACACGGTTTGTGCTAGCTCTTTGAAACTTGGCACAATAATGTAGTTCCAAGTTCTATCGCTATGGTTTGTGTCCTATTGAAGTAGCCCCAAGCAGAGACTGACGAGAATCACTTTCATTGAAAGGGGTTGCCAAGCTTCCAAAAAACTACGAGTTTCCTGAAATCTCAGCAAACATTTTTTCACCCAATCTTGATGATACTGGCAGGTAATGATCAGGACACCAATCCCACTTGGCTCACCAAATTTCGTTCTTCTAGGTTAAACCGTTCCTTTGCAGTAACCGTTTTCATGTTTAGTTTTCACTCGGTTTTCTCCTATATGGATACATGTAGTTTGAACTCTAAATCAAACACGGTTTGTGCTAGCTCTTTGAAACTTGGCACAATAATGTAGTTCCAAGTTCTATCGCTATCGTTTGTGTCCTATAGAAGTAGCCCCAAGCAGAGACTGACGAGAATCACTTTCATTGAAAGGGGTTGCCAAGCTTGCAAAAAACTACGAGTTTCCGGAAATCTCAGCAAATATTTTTTCACCCAATCTTGAAGATACTGGCAGGTATTGATCAGTACACCAATCCCACTTGGCTCACCAAATTTCGTTCTTCTAGGTTAAACCGTTCCTTTGCAGTAACCGTTTTCATGTTTAGGTTTCACTCTTTTATCTCCTATATGGATACATGTAGTTGGAACTCTAAATCAAACACGGTTTGTGCTAGCTCTTTGAACCTTGGCAAAATAATGTAGTTCCAAGTTCTATCGCTATGGTTTGTGTCCTACTGAAGTAGCCCCAAGCAGAGACTGACGAGAATCACTTTCATTGAAAGGGGTTGCCAAGCTTCCAAAAAATTACGAGTTTCCTGAAATCTCAGCAAACATTTTTTCACCCAATCTTGATGATACTCGCAGGTAATGATCAGTACAATAATCCCACTTGGCTCACCAAATTTCGTTCTTCTAGGTTAAACCGTTCCTTTGCAGTAACCGTTTTCATGTTTAGGTTTCACTCTGTTTTCTCCTTTATGGATACATGTAGTTGGAACTCTAAATCAAACACGGTTTGTGCTAGCTCTTTGAAACTTGGCACAATAATGTAGTTCCAAGTTCAATCGCTATGGTTGGTGTCTTATTGAAGTAGCCCCAAGCAGCGACTGACGAGAATCACTTTCATTGAAAGGGGTTGCCAAGCTTCCAAAAACTACGAGTTTCCGGAAATCTCAGCAAACATTTTTTCACCCAATCTTGATGATACTGGCAGGTAATGATCAGTACACCAATCCCACTTGGCTCACCAAATTTTGTTCTTCTAGGTTAAACCGTTCCTTTGCAGTAACCGTATTCATGTTTAGGTTTCACTCTGTTTTCTCCTATATGGATACATGTAGTTGGAACTCTAAATCAAACACGGTTTGTGCTAGCTCTTTGAAACTTGGCACAATAATGTAGTTCCAAGTTCTATCGCTATGGTTGATGTCCTATTGAAGTAGCCCCAAGCAGAGACTGACGAGAATCACTTTCATTGAAAGGGGTTGCCAAGCTTCCAAAAAACTACGAGTTTCCGGAAATCTCAGCAAACATTTTTTCACCCAATCTTGATGATACTGGCAGGTAATGATCAGGACACCAATCCCACTTGGCTCACCAAATTTCGTTCTTCTAGGTTAAACCGTTCCTTTGCAGTAACCGTTTTCATGTTTAGTTTTCACTCGATTTCTCCTATATGGATACATGTAGTTTGAAGTCTAAATCAAACACGGTTTGTGCTAGCTCTTTGAAACTTGGCACAATAATGTAGTTCCAAGTTCTATCGCTATGATTTGTGTCCTATTGAAGTAGCCCCAAGCAGAGACTGACGAGAATCACTTTCATTGAAAGGGGTTGCCAAGCTTCCAAAAAACTACGAGTTTCCGGAAATCTCAGCAAATATTTTTTCACCCAATCTTGAAGATACTGGCAGGTATTGATCAGTACACCAATCCCACTTGGCTCACCAAATTTCGTTCTTCTAGATTAAACCGTTCCTTTGCAGTAACCGTTTTCATGTTTAGGTTTCACTCTTTTATCTCCTATATGGATACATGTAGTTGGAACTCTAAATCAAACACGGTTTGTGCTAGCTCTTTGAACCTTGGCAAAATAATGTAGTTCCAAGTTCTATCGCTATGGTTTGTGTCCTACTGAAGTAGCCCCAAGCAGAGACTGATGAGAATCACTTTCATTGAAAGGGGTTGCCAAGCTTCCAAAAAATTACGAGTTTCCGGAAATCTCAGCAAACATTTTTTCACCCAATCTTGATGATACTGGCAGGTATTGATCAGTACACCAATCCCACTTGGCTCACCAAATTTCGTTCTTCTAGGTTAAACCGTTCCTTTGCAGTAACCGTTTTCATGTTTAGGTTTCACTCTTTTATCTCCTATATGGATACATGTAGTTGGAACTCTAAATCAAACACGGTTTGTGCTAGCTCTTTGAACCTTGGCAAAATAATGTAGTTCCAAGTTCTATCGCTATGGTTTGTGTCCTACTGAAGTAGCCCCAAGCAGAGACTGACGAGAATCACTTTCATTGAAAGGGGTTGCCAAGCTTCCAAAAAATTACGAGTTTCCTGAAATCTCAGCAAACATTTTTTCACCCAATCTTGATGATACTGGCAGGTAATGATAAGTACACCAATCCCACTTGGCTCACCAAATTTCGTTCTTCTAGGTTAAACCGTTCCTTTGCAGTAACCGTTTTCATGTTTAGGTTTCACTCTGTTTTCTCCTATATGGATACATGTAGTTGGAACTCTAAATCAAACACGGTTTGTGCTAGCTCTTTGAAACTTGGCACAATAATGTAGTTCCAAGTTCTATCGCTATGGTTGATGTCCTATTGAAGTAGCCCCAAGCAGAGACTGACGAGAATCACTTTCATTGAAAGGGGTTGCCAAGCTTCCAAAAAACTACGAGTTTCCGGAAATCTCAGCAAACATTTTTTCACCCAATCTTGATGATACTAGCAGGTAATGATCAGGACACCAATCCCACTTGGCTCACCAAATTTCGTTCTTCTAGGTTAAACCGTTCCTTTGCAGTAACCGTTTTCATGTTTAGTTTTCACTCGGTTTTCTCCTATATGGATACATGTAGTTTGAAGTCTAAATCAAACACGGTTTGTGCTAGCTCTTTGAAACTTGGCACAATAATGTAGTTCCAAGTTCTATCGCTATGGTTTGTGTCCTACTGAAGTAGCCCCAAGCAGAGACTGACGAGAATCACTTTCATTGAAAGGGGTTGCCAAGCTTCCAAAAAATTACGAGTTTCCGGAAATCTCAGCAAACATTTTTTCACCCAATCTTGATGATACTGGCAGGTATTGATCAGTACACCAATCCCACTTGGCTCACCAAATTTCGTTCTTCTAGGTTAAACCGTTCCTTTGCAGTAACCGTTTTCATGTTTAGGTTTCACTCTTTTATCCCCTTATGGATACATGTAGTTGGAACTCTAAATCAAACACGGTTTGTGCTAGCTCTTTGAACCTTGGCAAAATAATGTAGTTCCAAGTTCTATCGCTATGGTTTGTGTCCTACTGAAGTAGCCCCAAGCAGAGACTGACGAGAATCACTTTCATTGAAAGGGGTTGCCAAGCTTCCAAAAAATTACGAGTTTCCTGAAATCTCAGCAAACATTTTTTCACCCAATCTTGATGATACTGGCAGGTAATGATCAGTACACCAATCCCACTTGGCTCACCAAATTTCGTTCTTCTAGGTTAAACCGTTCCTTTGCAGTAACCGTTTTCATGTTTAGGTTTCACTCTGTTTTCTCCTATATGGATACATGTAGTTGGAACTCTAAATCAAACACGGTTTGTGCTAGCTCTTTGAAACTTGGCACAATAATGTAGTTCCAAGTTCTATCGCTATGGTTTGTGTCCTATTGAAGTAGCCCCAAGCAGAGACTGACGAGAATCACTTTCATTGAAAGGGGTTGCCAAGCTTCTAAAAAACTACGAGTTTCCTGAAACCTCAGCAAACATTTTTTGAGGATGATACTGGCAGGTAATGATCAGTACACCAATCCCACTTGGCTCACCAAATTTCGTTCTTCTAGGTTAAATCGTTCCTTTGCAGTAACCGTTTTCATGTTTAGGTTTCACTCGGTTTTGTCCTATATGGATACATGTAGTTGGAACTCTAAATCAAACACGGTTTGTGCTAGCTCTTTGAAACTTGGCACAATAATGTAGTTCCAAGTTCTATCGCTATGGTTTGTGTCCTATTGAAGTAGCCCCAAGCAGAGACTGACGAGAATCACTTTCATTGAAAGGGGTTGCCAAGCTTCCAAAAAATTACGAGTTTCCTGAAATCTCAGCAAACATTTTTTCACCCAATTTGATGATACTGGCAGGTAATGATCAGTACACCAATCCCACTTGGCTCACCAAATTTCGTTCTTCTAGGTTAAACCGTTCCTTTGCAGTAACCGTTTTCATGTTTAGGTTTCACTCTGTTTTCTCCTATATGGATACATGTAGTTGGAACTCTAAATCAAACACGGTTTGTGCTAGCTCTTTGAAACTTGAGACAATAATGTAGTTCCAAGTTCTATCGCTATGTTTTGTGTCCTATTGAAGTAGCCCCAAGCAGAGACTGACGAGAATCACTTTCATTGAAAGGGGTTGCCAAGCTTCCAAAAAACTACGAGTTTCCTGAAATCTCAGCAAACATTTTTTCACCCAATCTTGATGATACTGGCAGGTAATGATCAGTACACCAATCCCACTTGGCTCACCAAATTTCTTTCTTCTAGGTTAAACCGTTCCTTTGCAGTAACCGTTTTCATGTTTAGGTTACACTCTGTTTTCTCCTATATGGATACATGTAGTTGGAACTCTAAATCAAACACGGTTTGTGCTAGCTCTTTGAAACTTGGCACAATAATGTAGTTCCAAGTTCTATCGCTATGGTTTGTGTCCTATTGAAGTAGCCCCAAGCAGAGACTGACGAGAATCACTTTCATTGAAAGGGGTTGCCAAGCTTCCAAAAAACTACGAGTTTCCTGAAATCTCAGCAAACATTTTTTCACCCAATTTGATGATACTTGCAGGTAATGATCAGTACACCAATCCCACTTGGCTCACCAAATTTTGTTCTTCTAGGTTAAACCGTTCCTTTGCAGTAACCGTTTTCATGTTTAGGTTTCACTTTGTTTTCTCCTATATGGATACATGTAGTTGGAACTCTAAATCAAACACGGTTTGTGCTAGCTCTTTGAAACTTGGCACAATAATGTAGTTCCAAGTTCTATCGCTATGGTTTGTGTCCTATTGAAGTAGCCCCAAGCAGAGACTGACGAGAATCACTTTCATTGAAAGGGGTTGCCAAGCTTCCAAAAAACTAGAGTTTCCTGAAATCTCAGCAAACATTTTTTCACCCAATTTGATGATACTGGCAGGTAATGATCAGTACACCAATCCCACTTGGCTCACCAAATTTCGTTCTTCTAGGTTAAACCGTTCCTTTGCAGTAACCGTTTTCATGTTTAGGTTTCACTCTGTTTTCTCCTATATGGATACATGTATTTGGAACTCTAAATCAAACACGGTTTGTGCTAGCTCTTTGAAACTTGGGACAATAATGTAGTTCCAAGTTCTATCGCTATGGTTTGTGTCCTATTGAAGTAGCCCCAAGCAGAGACTGACGAGAATCACTTTCATTGAAAGGGGTTGCCAAGCTTCCAAAAAACTACGAGTTTCCTGAAATCTCAGCAAACATTTTTTCACCCAATCTTGATGATTCTGGCAGGTAATGATCAGTACACCAATCCCACTTGGCTCACCAAATTTCTTTCTTCTAGGTTAAACCGTTCCTTTGCAGGAACCGTTTTCATGTTTAGGTTACACTCTGTTTTCTCCTATATGGATACATGTAGTTGGAACTCTAAATCAAACACGGTTTGTGCTAGCTCTTTGAAACTTGGCACAATAATGTAGTTCCAAGTTCTATCGCTATGTTTTGTGTCCTATTGAAGTAGCCCAAGCAGAGACTGACGAGAATCACTTTCATTGAAAGGGGTTGCCAAGCTTCCAAAAAAGTATGAGTTTCCTGAAATCTCAGCAAACATTTCTTCACCCAATTTGATGATACTGGCAGGTAATGATCAGTACACCAATCCTACTTGGCTCACCAAATTTCGTTCTTCTAGGTTAAACCGTTCCTTTGCAGTAACCGTTTTCATGTTTAGGTTTCACTCTGTTTTCTCCTATATGGATACATGTAGTTGGAACTCTAAATCCAACACGGTTTGTGCTAGCTCTTTGAAACTTGGCACAATAATGAAGTTCCAAGTTCTATCGCTATGGTTTGTGTCCTATTGAAGTAGCCCCAAGCAGAGACTGACGAGAATCACTTTCATTGAAAGGGGTTGCCAAGCTTCCAAAAAACTACGAGTTTCCGGAAATCTCAGCAAATATTTTTTCGCCCAATCTTGAAGATACTGGCAGGTAATGATCAGTACACCAATCCCACTTGGCTCACCAAATTTCGTTCTTCTAGGTTAAACCGTTACTTTGCAGTAACCGTTTTCATGTTTAGGTTTCACTTTGTTTTCTCCTATATGGATACATGTAGTTGGAACTCTAAATCAAACACGGTTTGTGCTAGCTCTTTGAAACTTGGCACAATAATGTAGTTCCAAGTTCTTTCGCTATGGTTAGTGTACTATTGAAGTAGCCCCAAGCAGAGACTGACGAGAATCACTTTCATTGAAAGGGGTTGCCAAGCTTCCAAAAAACTACGAGTTTCCGGAAATCTCAACAAACATTTTTTCACCCAATCTTGATGATACTGGCAGGTAATGATCATTACACCAATCCCACTTGGCTCACCAAATTTCGTTCTTCTAGGTTAAACCGTTCCTTTGCAGTAACCGTTTTCATGTTTAGTTTTCACTCTGTTTTCTCCTATATGGATACATGTATTTGGAACTCTAAATCAAACACGGTTTGTGCTACCTCTTTGAAACTTGGCACAATAATGTAGTTCCAAGTTCTATCGCTACGGTTTGTGTCCTATTGAAGTAGCCCCAAGCAGAGACTGACGAGAATCACTTTCATTGAAAGGGGTTGCCAAGCTTCCAAAAAACTACGAGTTTCCTGAAATCTCAGCAAACATTTTTTCACCCAATCTTGATGATACTGGCAGGTAATGATCAGTACACCAATCCCACTTGGCTCACCAAATTTCGTTCTTCTAGGTTAAACCGTTCCTTTGCAGTAACCGTTTTCATGTTTAGGTTTCACTCTGTTTTCTCCTATATGGATACATGTAGTTGGAACTCTAAATCAAACACGGTTTGTGCTAGCTCTTTGAAACTTGGCACAATAATGTAGTTCCAAGTTCTTTCGCTATGGTTAGTGTACTATTGAAGTAGCCCCAAGCAGAGACTGACGAGAATCACTTTCATTGAAAGGGGTTGTCAAGCTTCCAAAAAACTAGAGTTTCCTGAAATCTCAGCAAACATTTTTTCACCCAATCTTGATGATACTGGCAGGTAATGATCAGTACACGAATCCCACTTGGCTCACCAAATTTCGTTCTTCTAGGTTAAACCGTTCCTTTGCAGTAACCGTTTTCATGTTTAGGTTTCACTCTGTTTTCTCCTATATGGATACATGTATTTGGAACTCTAAATCAAACACGGTTTGTGCTAGCTCTTTGAAACTTGGCACAATAATGTAGTTCCAAGTTCTATCGCTACGGTTTGTGTCCTATTGAAGTAGCCCCAAGCAGAGACTGACGAGAATCACTTTCATTGAAAGGGGTTGCCAAGCTTCAAAAAACTACGAGTTTCCTGAAATCTCAGCAAACATTTTTTCACCCAATCTTGATGATACTGGCAGGTAATGATCAGTACACCAATCCCACATGGCTCACCAAATTTCGTTCTTCTAGGTTATACCGGTCCTTTGCAGTAACCGTTTTCATGTTTAGGTTTCACTCTGTTTTCTCCTATATGGATACATGTAGTTGGAACTCTAAATCAAACACGGTTTGTGCTAGCTCTTTGAAACTTGGCACAATAATGTAGTTCCAAGTTCTATCGCTATGGTTGATGTCCTATTGAAGTAGCCCCAAGCAGAGACTGACGAGAATCACTTTCATTGAAAGGGGTTGCCAAGCTTCCAAAAAACTACGAGTTTCCGGAAATCTCAGCAAACATTTTTTCACCCAATCTTGATGATACTGGCAGGTAATGATCATTACACCAATCCCACTTGGCTCACCAAATTTCGTTCTTCTAGGTTAAACCGTTCCTTTGCAGTAACCGTTTTCATGTTTAGTTTTCACTCTGTTTTCTCCTATATGGATACATGTAGTTGGAACTCTAAATCAAACACGGTTTGTGCTAGCTCTTTGAAACTTGGCACAATAATGTAGTTCCAAGTTCTATCGCTATGGTTTTGTGTCCTATTGAAGTAGCCCCAAGCAGAGACTGACGAGAATCACTTTCATTGAAAGGGGTTGCCAAGCTTCCAAAAAACTACGAGTTTCCTGAAATCTCAGCAAACATTTTTTCACCCAATTTGATGATACTGGCAGGTAATGATCAGTACACGAATCCCACTTGGCTCACCAAATTTAGTTCTTCTAGGTTAAACCGTTCCTTTGCAGTAACCGTTTTCATGTTTAGGTTTCACTCTGTTTTCTCCTATATGGATACATGTATTTGGAACTCTAAATCAAACACGGTTTGTGCTAGCTCTTTGAAACTTGGCACAATAATGTAGTTCCAAGTTCTATCGCTACGGTTTATGTCCTATTGAAGTAGCCCCAAGCAGAGACTGACGAGAATCACTTTCATTGAAAGGGGTTGCCAAGCTTCCAAAAAACTACGAGTTTCCTGAAATCTCAGCAAACATTTTTTCACCCAATATTGATGATACTGGCAGGTAATGATCAGTACACCAATCCCACATGGCTCACCAAATTTAGTTCTTCTAGGTTATACCATTCCTTTGCAGTAACCGTTTTCATGTTTAGGTTTCACTCTGTTTTCTCCTATATGGATACATGTAGTTGGAACTCTAAATCAAACACGGTTTGTGCTAGCTCTTTGAAACTTGGCACAATAATGTAGTTCCAAGTTCTATCGCTATGGTTTGTGTCCTATTGAAGTAGCCCCAAGCAGAGACTGACGAGAATCACTTTCATTGAAAGGGGTTGCCAAGCTTCCAAAAAACTACGAGTTTCCTGAAATCTCAGCAAACATTTTTTCACCCAATATGATGATACTGGCAGGTAATGATCAGTACACCAATCCCACTTGGCTCACCAAATTTCGTTCTTCTAGGTTAAACCGTTCCTTTGCAGTAACCGTTTTCATGTTTAGGTTTCACTCTGTTTTCTCCTATATGGATACATGTAGTTGGAACTCTAAATCAAACACGGGTTTGTGCTAGCTCTTTGAAACTTGGCACAACAATGTAGTTCCAAATTCTATCGCTATGGTTTGTGTCCTATTGAAGTAGCCCCAAGCAGAGACTGACGAGAATCACTTTAATTGAAAGGGGTTGCCAAGCTTCCAAAAACTACGAGTTTCCCTAAATCTCAGCAAACATTTTTTCACCCAATCTTGATGATACTGGCAGGTAATGATCAGCACACCAATCCCACTTGGCTCACCAAATTTCGTTCTTCTAGGTTAAACCGTTCCTTTGCAGTAACCGTTTTCATGTTTAGGTTTCACTCTGTTTTCTCCTATATGTATACATGTAGTTGGAACTCTAAATCAAACACGGTTTGTGCTAGCTCTTTGAAACTTGGCACAATAATGTAGTTCCAAGTTCTATCACTATGGTTGGTGTCCTATTGAAGTAGCCCCAAGCAGCGACTGACGAGAATCACTTTCATTGAAAGGGGTTGCCAAGCTTCCAAAAACTACGAGTTTCCGTAAATCTCAGCAAACATTTTTTCACCCAATCTTGATGATACTGGCAGGTAATGATCAGTACACCAATCCCACTTGGCTCACCAAATTTTGTTCTTCTAGGTTAAACCGTTCCTTTGCAGTAACCGTATTCATGTTTAGGTTTCACTCTGTTTTCTCCTATATGCATACATGTAGTTGGAACTCTAAATCAAACACGGTTTGTGCTAGCTCTTTGAAACTTGGCACAATAATGTAGTTCCAAGTTCTATCGCTATGGTTTGTGTCCTATTGAAGTAGCCCCAAGCAGAGACTGACGAGAATCACTTTCATTGAAAGGGGTTGCCAAGCTTCCAAAAAACTAACGAGTTTCCTGAAATCTCAGCAAACATTTTTTCACCCAATTTGATGATACTGGCAGGTAATGATCAGGACACCAATCCCACTTGGCTCACCAAATTTCGTTCTTCTAGGTTAAACCGTTCCTTTGCAGTAACCGTTTTCATGTTTAGTTTTCACTCGATTTCTCCTATATGGATACATGTAGTTTGAAGTCTAAATCAAACACGGTTTGTGCTAGCTCTTTGAAACTTGGCACAATAATGTAGTTCCAAGTTCTATCGCTATGATTTGTGTCCTATTGAAGTAGCCCCAAGCAGAGACTGACGAGAATCACTTTCATTGAAAGGGGTTGCCAAGCTTCCAAAAAACTACGAGTTTCCGGAAATCTCAGCAAATATTTTTTCACCCAATCTTGAAGATACTGGCAGGTATTGATCAGTACACCAATCCCACTTGGCTCACCAAATTCGTTCTTCTAGATTAAACCGTTCCTTTGCAGTAACCGTTTTCATGTTTAGGTTTCACTCTTTTATCTCCTATATGGATACATGTAGTTGGAACTCTAAATCAAACACGGTTTGTGCTAGCTCTTTGAACCTTGGCAAAATAATGTAGTTCCAAGTTCTATCGCTATGGTTTGTGTCCTACTGAAGTAGCCCCAAGCAGAGACTGATGAGAATCACTTTCATTGAAAGGGGTTGCCAAGCTTCCAAAAAATTACGAGTTTCCGGAAATCTCAGCAAACATTTTTTCACCCAATCTTGATGATACTGGCAGGTATTGATCAGTACACCAATCCCACTTGGTTCACCAAATTTCGTTCTTCTAGGTTAAACCGTTCCTTTGCAGTAACCGTTTTCATGTTTAGGTTTCACTCTTTTATCTCCTATATGGATACATGTAGTTGGAACTCTAAATCAAACACGGTTTGTGCTAGCTCTTTGAACCTTGGCAAAATAATGTAGTTACAAGTTCTATCGCTATGGTTTGTGTCCTACTGAAGTAGCCCCAAGCAGAGACTGACGAGAATCACTTTCATTGAAAGGGGTTGCCAAGCTTCCAAAAAATTACGAGTTTCCTGAAATCTCAGCAAACATTTTTTCACCCAATCTTGATGATACTGGCAGGTAATGATAAGTACACCAATCCCACTTGGCTCACCAAATTTCGTTCTTCTAGGTTAAACCGTTCCTTTGCAGTAACCGTTTTCATGTTTAGGTTTCACTCTGTTTTCTCCTATATGGATACATGTAGTTGGAACTCTAAATCAAACACGGTTTGTGCTAGCTCTTTGAAACTTGGCACAATAATGTAGTTCCAAGTTCTATCGCTATGGTTGATGTCCTATTGAAGTAGCCCCAAGCAGAGACTGACGAGAATCACTTTCATTGAAAGGGGTTGCCAAGCTTCCAAAAAACTACGAGTTTCCGGAAATCTCAGCAAACATTTTTTCACCCCAATCTTGATGATACTAGCAGGTAATGATCAGGACACCAATCCCACTTG